>NC_082694.2:80437742-80741909 GCF_949987515.2 Delphinus delphis
GATAGGAAAATGACAAGAACCAAGACATTTTCAGTGCACAAGAGAAAAAAAAAAAGATATAGAATTTCTGAAGCAATATGTATAATTTTGGTTAAAAGAAATGGAGTTCTTCTTGTTTAAATATAAATTGGCTTGCGTTGCTATTTTTACAATCAATACCTTAAAAAAAATGGAGCATCCACAGATTCTAGACCAGGGTTTCTCAACCTCCGCACTGCTAATATTTTATGAAGCAAAATTCTGTGTTGTGCTGTCTCACGCACTGCAAAATGTTTTAGAAGCACCACTGGTCCTCTACCCACTAGATGCCAATAGCACCCTCTACCAGTTGTGACAACCAAAAATGATTCCAGACATTAACAAATGTCCTGTGCAGGGCAAACGCTCTCCCAGTTGAGAACCATTGATCTAATGATCAGCTCTTGGGTCCAGATGCATCCATTTGCAGCTAGGTCATGAACTGACAAAACAAAACAAAAAAAACTCTTACCCCTTTAAGCACAGAGCTAATGAGATTATGGTATGTGTTTCTATAGTGGATGTTATGATAAGCTACCCAGGTCCTCCTTCAGCACTGAGGGATTTATTCCTCCACATGCTGGAAATACTGCCAGCAGAGAGTTTGCAGCTCTCAATCCTCATTGGAATTCTTCAGATGGAGGATGTCACTTTGCCCTTCTGGGACAGCACGTATCCAATATCTGGCTTATATTGTTTGTAAAGGCCCAGTTCTTTCCTTAGATTCAGAACAGATCTGAGCAACCCTCCAGATTCAGATCTCCCATCAGCTGGATGAATTTTGCACATTGTCTCAGCTTTTAAAAAATATTTGTAGAAGTAAATGTGCACATGTTATGTTTCTCCATGAAACATTAGACATGGCTAATTCACCTAAATCATCAAACTGATTAGTCACATAAAAACTAAGGGATAATAAGCCTTTATCATGATGACCCTTCAGGATTCAAATATCAAAAGATTGCCAGACTTTATTTACACCTGTACGTTTGTTGATTAAACCATTTTTGCTGGATGCCTATCATATCCTGTTTATTGTGTGGGATCCAATTGATCCTTTCTCTTGGGGTACTTTCTGCAAGTAATAGAAATTCAGTTCAAAATGGATTAGTGATAAAGGAATTTTCTTATACAGTAAGATCAATAGTGAAGATGACTTTACTTGTGGTATGCCAGGTCTTCTATTCTGCTTCTTTTCGATTCTATTGACTTTGCTCTTTCTGTATATTGGCTTCGCTCTTTCTGTATATTGGCTTCATGCTCACGATGGTGGCAGTTCCGGGCATCATTATCCAGACATGGCAGTGATTAGAGGGATACGATAAGATGTCCTTTTCTCCAAAGAAGATACACAGATTGCCAATAAACACATGAAAGGATGCTCAACATCACTAACCATTAGAGAAATGCAAATCGAAACTACCATGAGGTATCACCTCACACCAGTCAGAATGGCCATCATTCAAAAATCTACAAACAATAAATGCTGGAGAGGGTGTGGAGAAAACGGAACCCTCTTTCACTGCTGGTGGGAATGTAAATTGATACAGCCGCTATGGAGAACAGTATGGAGGTTCCTTGAAAAACTAAAATTAGAACTACCATGTGACCCAGCAATCCCACTACTGGGCATATACCTTGAGAAAACCATAATTCAAAAAGAGTCATGTACCACAATGTTCACTGCAGCTCTATTTACAATAGCCAGGACATGGAAGCAACCTAAGTGTCCATCGACAGACGAATGGATAAAGAAGATGTGGCACATATATACAATGGAATATTACTCAGCCAGAAAAAGAATGAAATTGAGTTATTTGTAATGAGGTGGATGGACCTAGAGACTGTCATACAGAGTGAAGTAAGTCAGAAAGAGAAAAACAAATACTGTATGCTAACACATATATATGGAAGCTAAAAAACAAAACAAAACAAAACAAAAAACACAAAAGGATGGTTCTGATGAACCTAGGGGCAGGACAGGAATAAAGACACAGACATAGAGAATGGACTTGAGGACACAGGGACGGGGAAGGGTAAGCTGGGACAAAGTGAGAGAGTGGCATGGACATATATACACTACCAAATGTAAAATAGATAGCTAGTGAGAAGCAGCCACATAGCACAGGGAGATCAGCTCGGTGCTTTGTGACCACCTAGAGGGGTGGGATAGGGAGGGTAGGAGGGAGACATAAGAGGGAGGGGATATGGGGATTTATGTATATGTATAGCTGATTCACTTTGTTATAAAGCAGAAACTAACACACCATTATAAAGCAATTTTACTCCAGTAAAAATGTTAAAAAAAAAAAAATGTCCTACTGTAGAATTCTCCTTAAATGTCATTGACCTACACTGAAGAGCAGCCTATTCTAAATTAGCCACCTTAAAAACTTAATATCCATCAAGTGATTAGGCTATAATTCTGGAGCTGTGAACTTGGGCACTTTTGTTGGAATCATATAAGAAGGTGTGGGAGCTGAACAAAATGTTCCCTGATAAATTTTTGTAGACAAGTGCAAGAAACAATGGAAAACATAGTTCCTGCTATCAGGAAGTTTATAGAACCTGTTACCCCCACCCCCTTTTCTCAGCCCTACCATGGCATGTAATAAATGTTCCATTACATCACTTTCAAACTTTTCTCACTGTTTAATAATTCTCTAACTTCCCCTCTATAAATGCAGTAGACTTCATTATATTTGTCTTCCCAACTGGGACTTGGCTATTTGCCAGTGCCCCATTATCATTACTTTACCCAGTATACTTCCACACCTTCCTTCACCCACATTCAATCAAGTAATCAATCATTAAATCATAACCACTTATTATCCTATACATCTCTGGAATCTACCTATTTATCTCCATTGCCAAAAGTTGTTCTTGTATTACTGCAGTTGCACAGTAAACAGATAATCTTTGTTGGCTCTTTTTGATCCCTTAAATGAAAAGGAAGAATAAAGGGTAGCAGTACACAGAGGAAACAAAATCATGAAGGACACAAGGGTGCAAAGAACCTAGAGAAATTGCAGAATTAAATACTGTAAATGCTCTGTGAAAAATTAAAAGTCAGCATATTTGAGGGGTACAAAATATACATGTTTTGCATTTATAGTCATAAGTTTGGGTTCAAAATAAATTGATAACTTCATACGTAAAATAAATTAAAATATATAGTGGA
The DNA here is from genome assembly GCF_949987515.2 of Delphinus delphis. NCBI lineage: Eukaryota > Metazoa > Chordata > Mammalia > Artiodactyla > Delphinidae > Delphinus > Delphinus delphis. The sequence continues at coordinate 80,440,942 of NC_082694.2, forward strand.
ATAAAGCACATATTATAATAAAAATGATAAAATACTTAGGAGCAAACTTAACTCTAAAGAGTTCAAATAGGAGCCTTATTATACAACAGGTCACCAGTAACCAGTGGCTATTCTTTTTGGTTGCTGTTATTATTGACGTCTGAACTGTGGTCTCTACCACAACTTCTTTCTCCATCAATTTTATCCATAGGTAAAGCTCCTCTGGTGACTTGAGTGCCCTGTTCTTTTGTCTTTGTCTAGTGACTGCCCTGATGCCATGCCAGCTATCTGGCCCCACTTAGCAGCCCAGCATGGTGCAGTTGATAGCTCTGAGAAGTCTGATCTGGTGGAAAAAAATCGCAGGCTTTAGAGTTTTTCTAATGCTGACTCAGTCACTTACTATCTGAGTCATCATTAAACAAGCCTTTTCTTTCTCTGACTCTTACTGAACCCATGTGTCGGGAAAACAGGCATTAAAGCCTTACCTTACTGTCAGGTGTAGATTGTGTCACTATGTACTGGGAAGTAAATATTTTTTAAACTGTAGTTTGCTGAATAATTGTGTTTTTAAACTGTGCTTTCAACTATAAAGTCACTGAAAACACTGAATTATGAATATTGAGCAATTATCCCTAGGAAAAATGCAGGGTTTGAGGTTTCTGAGACCCTCTGATCACATTTCATCAACTGATCAATGTATACGTTGTTTTACGTGTTTTTCTGCTTAAAGATATCTAATTATAGTGTTGACTTATTAACAGTGAACTTGTAGCCCCCACCATTGTAACTCATGCCTGAATGAAGCTTATCTAGCACATATATTGTTCCTGTGAGGCACATTACAGCTTCTTGTGCTCAGGAGTGTTAGACAGCATGTCAGCACTATGCTTTGGGGCCATTTTAAACAGTGAAATCACAACAAAACACAAAAATGTGAGAAAGGTCACTTAAGGGACTCTTGTTTGTAGTATGAGAGCTAAAACAACAAGGTAGATCTTCACCACCCTTGATGTCAGCTGCAAAAGCCAGGTGACTCAAGTTTTTTTGTCACTCTGCATATTTCCATGAACTGAAGATGCCCTGAATGTCAACTTCAGGGTTACAAATTTTAGCTTGTAGACTAATTTGCAAATATGGAATCTATAAATAACAAGTATGAATTCTAATTCTGTTAGGGGCAGGTAAAATTCCCTCACAGGTACCAAGAACAGGACCTATTGTTTCTGCCTTCTCTTGATTTTAGATCCCTGTTTAGATCCCAATAGCAAACATTCCTTTCTTGTTTCTGTTGATGTATTAGTCAGCATTCTCCAAAGAAACAGAAGCAACAGGATGTGTATATTATTATAGCGAGAGAGAGACCGATTTATTATAAGGAATTGTCTTACAAAGTATGGCCACTAAGAAGTCCCAAGATCTGCAGTTGTTAAGCTAGAGACCTGGAGTTCCAGGAGAGGGAGAGGTAGAATTCCAGTCCAAAAGCTTGAGACAAAAGGCCAGTGTTTCAGCTGAAGTCTGAAGGCAGGGAAAGACTGAACTGGGACATTGGGACATTAATCAATTAGGCAGGAGGAATTCCCTCTTTCTCTCTGGAAACTCAGTCTTTTTTTTCTAGTCAGAACTTCAACTAACTGGCTGAGGCCACCCACACTTGGGAGGGCAATCTGCTTTACCCATTCTACCAATTCAAATGTTAATCATCAAGAAACTCCTTCACAGACACACCCAGAATAATGTTTGATCAAATGTCTGGGCACCCTGTCGCCCAATCAAGTTGCTACAAAAAATTAACCATCACAATTGGTATATATTTTAATTATCTTTTTGTATGTATATTATGAAAGAATGTATATCACATATATGCACATTATAAAACCTAAAACACTCCCTGATTTCCTCCCCTCAATTAAAGCCCAGAACTCCATTTTGGTAATGCTTCTCTTTCTTGGCTTCTGTGTATTTCTTAGATAGAAGATACAGCGTGGTTGTTTGCACTCATGATTTCCTGATTCTAAAAGGTCCTGCCTTCTCCTCCTCACAGACCCTAAGGGTCCAAAGGGCTGAAAAGAGCTAACCTCTTATTGAGAGTTCACTATAGGATGGGCGTTCTTAGAAATATGTCATTCCATTTTTTAGCCATGCTTTGAGCTGGGTACAATAGTAGCAATATTTGAAAGGTGTGCCTGAGATGTAGAGAAATTCAGTAACTAACCCAAAGCTCGTATCTTGGTAGGTATTCTATCCTGGATTAAAACACACTCATTCTGACTTTGGAAGCCTGTGTTCATATCTGCCCTGCTAGGCTGCATCTAACTGGGTAGTCCTACTTGATGCTGCTCTTTCCCATTAGGAGACAGAATTAAATTCATTGGAAATAGTTGGAATATAGCAAGTGATTAGCTCTTGTGCTGATGAAGCCTGTGGAAGTACTTAATTTTCTAGGACACAGGGCAAATTGCTGACTTTTGTCCAGCTTCTGTGGAAAATTCCAAGCCTAGCTGTGGACATGAAACAGTTCTCAGTCTACAAAAATGATTTTGTCCCCAATCTGATGCAGTCTGGTGTGACTTCAGTGCCTTTGAAAGTGGTGACGCACATGGTATATAACTACCATGCCAATTTCAGCCAAATTATCTCTGTCCTTTTGCAGTTTCTCTGTGGAAACTCTAATTTAGCTTAAGGAATCAAGTTCCTTTAGCTGAAATATTTTTTTTTCTTTTTACATTTAAAAAAACTGTAAAATACATTCAATTTAGGTTTTAAATACATGTGCTAGTATGAGACATTTCATTCTGCTTTAAGTCAAAAATGACTAACATTTGAATTCTGAAATAATATAGAGAAATAGATCAACCAAACAATGTACCATGAGAAGAAAAATGGACTGAAAGATTTGAAATGTAAGCTACATACTTATCTGTCATCAGGTAGGAGTGATGAGATGCTGGCAAGAGGTCAAGTGGTCAGGAAATGGACACAATCACAATATGGGGAGATCAAGAGTTACTGCAAGGAGCGACATGATTTTCAGTGGTCCCCATTGCTTTTGTGTGAATATTAATAACTTCCTAATTATGATTATAAGACCTAATGATGTGATCTGCTACCCATTTCTCTCTAGTTTCACCCATAGTTAGACTCCCACACAAACTCTGTCAATCATAAGGTAATTTTTAGGCATCTGAAATACATTCATTATCTTTTCTTGTGCCTCTGGGAATCCTCATGTTCTGTTTCCTCTTTCTAATTTTTGTATTAGAAAATTCTAACCTAATGTAAATCTTTTCTAAATTTCAGATTTTCTCCAACCTGAATCACTACTGTTTATTTTTATGACATCCTTCAACATTTAGCCCAAATGCCACATCAGTGAAGCCCTCATTGATTGGCTTAGACCTTGAAAGAGTTAATTGTTTTACCTTAGAGCTCATAGAAGCTTAATACTTTTCTCTTTTACTCTAGAGTCTAAATACTTTTTCTTCTTATTCCTGTTGTCGTCTAATCAGAACTCCCTTGAAATAAAGGACAAGCCTATGAGACTTGTGTCGATGTTTATTTTTGTTGCTCTTCAACTCATTCAACAGCTACTTAGTGAGGGAGTTCTAGGTGCAAGAAATATTTTAGGTGCTAAGAGCATATGAACAAAATGAACAAAACTCTTTGCCCTTATGGATTTCACATTTAAGTTATTGCAAATATGTACATACCAAGGCAAACCAATGCTAACACAAATTGGGGAATTCTAAAAAGTAGATGCTGACTAAGGAACCAAAAGATTGGAATGCAGCTTGACCTGAAGAAATTTCTGGAAGGAACCAACAACCAGGAAAATGACTAAGATTCTCTTTGTTTTCCTTTGTTCTTTTATCTCCTAAGTGTCTTATTTACTTTTTCTACATTCTCTCTCTCTCTCTGAAGACTGGATTTTGGGGTACCCTATATATAGCCATCCTACATGATACAAAAAATTAATGTCTTTATTCCTAATTCTGGGAGAAAGATCTCTGATTGCACAGAGTGGTCAACATTTGACTTATGCTGTATCAACTGTGACTGGGGCTGGTAGCGTGACTAAATTATACAAAATGGTACAAAATATCTACTACTGCTACAGACTCATGAATGGGAGAAGATTTTTAAAAAGCAGTGAAACTTCAGAGCTCAGATCTCTTGGTTGACCTCAGTATGTTCTTATGGGTGTAGGTTTTGGGGTTTGGTTTTATGTCTATTCTAGCTCCCTCTGTACCTGATAACCAAGTAAAAACTATATTCCCTTGGGATACTAACTCCTGTATGCTCCCACTTGGCTACTGATATATTTTAAAAATTGAAGGCAATATAGGTGAATGTTTGCTTCTGGTTGGGAGATGATTTTGTAATAGTTAAAGCAATCAAAGAGGTAACAGAATGATGAGTTGGTTTAACTACTACAATAAAGTATTTTGAACATATATATTTAAACAATATAAAAGCAAAATAAAAGGTTAAAGATGTGTCCACATGACTTAAGAAATATCATCAGGCCACTTCAAGCTTCCATTTACTTTTCTATTAAAACATTCATTATGCAAAATACATATTTATTTGCATTTGGCACTTTCTATGTGAAGTTAGTTGTTCAGGTGCTGACAAAAAATATCTTCCTGTTTCCTTGACAGAGTTTTATGAGGATTAGAAAAAATTAAAACAAACAAAAAAAACTTTTAATAAAGTTTTTATAAAGTACCTAAAAATGAAAGTGATTACTATGAAACAGGATAATGCTTTTAAAAGACTCTTGCAAATTCTAAAGCAATGGCTAGGTTTGCAACGTCTTTCTTAGACTTTCTGGGAGATTGCTCAAAAAATCTGGGACACTGTCAGCTAGCCGTCTTGTGGAGTCTAAAGGAATTAGGGAGAATCAGTTTTTCCTGCTGCATTTGTTTTGAGCATGGTGATGTTTATCAGGTATATCCTGAACCATGTTTTGTATCTACAAGGCTTGCTGGTGGTCACTGCTGTTTCAGTGCCTACAGGTCACCATCGACAATTTCCTGAGGGGAAACCTGAGGAGCAACAGGCAAAGCTTTGAGAGTTTGCCCACCCACAGTATAAGGTAGCAGGAACCCCCTAGGTGTCCATCACGAATGTGAAGTCACTGCATTTCTATTCTTTCTTATCCGCTGAGTTCATTCTATTTATAAATAACAGTTGTCCTGACTTTGTAGTTCTTGGTGCCAACAACTAACATCTGGATATTTTGGGCTGAAAAATATTCCACATACCACTCCTGAGGATATTTTTCATTTAAAAATCTAATAGTTTTAATCAAATAAAATTAAACAGTTGGATTAAATAACAGAGCTTGAGCTCCTAAACTGAGAGGCCCATGAAATTGCTTCAAATCTGGATGTTAGTGCTAACGTCTTATAACATATTGCAAATGGTAATCAGAATGTAAGCAAATGAATAATACAAATTAAGTGAAAATGCTCTTCCCATTAATGATCTTTTTTTCTTTTCCTTTTTTGCCTCATGTCCCAACTGCCCTGTTTCACACTGATAGATCACTACTTATTCTTTTAGACTCAAGCCAAAGGTCATACTCTATAGGAAGCCTTCCCTGACTCCTTTCCACTATAGGTCTATTCTTTACCTCATTATCTTTAACACCTAACACAGTTCTCGGCACATGTAGGCAATTTAGTAATGTTAAGCGAATGCACTGGTTTTACAACACTGTGATGGGCAGAATATGACCCCACCCTGAAGATGTCCACATCTGAATTCCCAGAACCTATGAATATGTAAGGTTACATGGCAAGGGGGAAATAATATTGCAGATAGAAGTAAGGTTTCTCATCAGCTGATTTTGAGATGAGAGAGAGTACCCTTAGGCTCAGTGAAATCTCAAGCGTCTTAAAAGTGAAAGAGGGAAGCAAGAGAGTTGGTGTCAGAATGATGCAACATGAGAAAGACTTGATTGCTGTTGCTGAAAATGGAAGTGGGCAGAAGCTAAGGAATGGGGACAACCTCCAGAAGCTGGAATAAGCAAGGGAGCAGAATCTCCTCACAGCCGGCAGAGGGAATGCTACCCTCCCAACTCTTTCATTTTTAGCCCAGTGAGATCCATTTCAGACTTCTGATCTCCAGAACTATTGAGATGATAAATTTGTATTGTTGCGCTCGAAGCTGTAAGAATTTGCTACAGCAGCAAAAGGAAACTAATACAGACATCATAATATAATTGTAGGGGCTTTTGTTTTAGCTAAGTTTTCTACTTCTAACAATGACAAAGTCATTTTCAGGGCCTTTCAATATCAGCAGAAATATAGTGAAAATACATTGAATTTAGGAATTAGATAGCTCTGGAATCCTAGCCCAACACAGGACATTTGTAACCTTAGGCAGATCACTAAACTAAATATTTTTATCTGTTTAAAGGAGACAGTATACTCTTCACAGAGATATTGTGAAGATTAAAAATATGAAAGTCATCTGCTCTTGGCCCCAGTACACAGAGTAAAATAAGTGTACCATCGTAGAGAGAATCTTTTTGCATGGTGAGTGCAAATAAGGCATAAGTACTCAATGAATGGTGGGAGTTCCAGTGAGGTTTCTGGAGGGTGTTAGACCAGATGTTGGCCTTGCATGAAAGGGACAGTTTTCATATATGAATACAGAAGGGAAGTGTACACAGTGAACAAAGGTGTGTTCAGTACAAGGTGGTAAGGGGAAGCCTAGGAGAGACGTAGGTAGTGCTGCCAGGTGATGACAGATGTGGGCTCTGGAGCCAGATTGCTTTGGTTTGAATCCCTGGTTCAACAACTTCCAGACCTTAGCAGCTTAGGGTCACTACTTAGACCCTTTATGCCTCTGTTTACTCAGCTGTAAAAGGACAGGTAGCTCTAGAAATTTATTGTGTAAATACGCCTAAAGTACATGGAGCAGAACATTTATAATGCGCTCAATAAAATATTAGTTACTGTTGGTGTTATTTAAAGCATGTATGTCGGGATGTGACTGTGGGGAAGGTGTTCTGGGATGCTTTTCAGCCAAACTAACTGGATCAGAAGCCTCTTTAAGCCTGCAGAAAAATGTCTCCAACGGAGGCATTTCTGTACTCTTATAGGAGTGGGCAAGAGTTCAGTTAGAGCTCAGGTTCAGCGAGGATAGAAATTATATTTTGCTGTTGTTGTAGTTCACCAGTTTGTCGCCCCCCAGCACGATGTCATATCCATAGAGACATTCTTTAAATATCTGATTGAATGCACCTGTCTAAAATCCAGATTACTACCTGCAGTAGTTTATTAGTCTTATTTTGTATCAACTAGAATGTAAGCAGCCTGAGTGAAACACTTGAGATTCCTTATATCAAACCAGATAAACCATAATCTAAATCACCCAGGAATAGGAGTCTGCACTGTTCCACTGCCTGCCTGTGTGAGTTTGGGTGAGTTATTCAAATTCACTTGGTCTCAGGTTCTACCTTTATTAAATGAGAAATCTGGGAGATCTGTTATATTCTATTATCTGGTTTTTTATATAAATCATAATAACCTAATCATGATTATGTAAACTCCAGTTCAGATCGTATCTTTGTATCTTATTATCTACATGGTCTGCCCATCACATTTGCTAGGAATATAATTAAGCATTATAACATAAGCAGATACTGATCCGTAGGTGATGTTTACTGAGCACCTATTTCTCAGCCTTAGTGATATCAAGGTGCTGCCCTCCATAAGCTAACAAGTACAAGGTGTTATAGATAGTCCTGAGCGGAAGAGTGAGATGTTTTGTTGAATCTATTCCATGGCTTATCTGTTCAGCACTCTTCTTGTTTAAATGGAATTATCTTGTTTCTCACATTGGTATTTTACAGATAGACTCTCTGTCATTTTGGTGCCACACAGAGCATTATATCACCACTAATACCTCATTTTTCTTGGGGAATAATATCAGTATGAAGGTGTATGGTAAGAAAATATAAATCTGTCTTCCAGTAGGCTAAGAATTAAAATAAGAATAATGATTCTGTAAGGTTGTAGTATAAGAAAAATGAGGCTGGATATTTAGGCAGTGTTTATTAGAAAGTAGAAAACAGTCATTTGCTACATCACCTGATTTATGGTTCCCTCTTAGTGCATACACTGGGGTTATTTCCTCCAGAATGAAACTGTAGACAAATTCATAATTCATAATATTTAGAAATATGCATATAATGAAGTACCTAGTAGTAACAGGTGAGCAAGAGAGCAGATATTCCAAGGCTTTATCTACTGTTTGCAGGATGTTGATGGTACCATTAGTAATATCATTAGTAATTTTAATGCTTATCTATAAATCTCTTATTCACACAGATAGCTGTATGAGACATCATAGGTAAAGTAGAAAGAATTATAAAAAAAACAAATCTGAGAGGAGCACTTTCACTCTCTGGCCATGGAATTCACTCCCCTAATTCCATGAAATTCACTGTTCACATCAATAAAATGTATCTAATATGTATGAAAGCATTGTAAAACAATCAAGCACCATAATTATTAATATGTGAATGTTGATTGAATACTGCTATAGTCCACTGGTTGCTTGCTCTTTGGTATAGTGATTCATTTTTGTCTCACACGATATTAGTTTCTATATATTTCTTGCTCAAAATTTTCTAAACCAGTTATTTAAGGTAGTTTAAGAAAAAATAAGTTCCATTTTCTTAAAACAAATTATCACATTAGATCAATAAAGGGACATTCAAATACGACTTCTACCACATAATCTATAGGTAATGATAAAAAGTGTAACCTTTGTGGAGCCTCACAACATCGCAAGTCAGTTGGTTTTTCTTCCCAGATTGGTTATTTAGATTTGCTTTTATATCTCCATAGACTTTTGTCCTGCAAGTCCATAGAACTTTAACCTGAATCTGTTCAGACTTAACTCTGAATGTAACAGGGAAGAGCCAATTTTGACTCCCTGTTGCATCTGTTTCTTTGACTTTAGCCTTTGCTTTACATTGCTTTTGTTATTATAATCATACATAATGGCCTGCCGCAGGGAACCCTACCCACCTGTGAATGGCTGCAAGAACAAAGAAATTAACACATACCCTCCCTGAGTCTGGCCATTCCAGGGTGTGTTTTGCAAGACTGATAGCCCTTCTTACTTTACTTCTTCGCTGCCTCTCCTTCTCTATTCTGCCTTTTTATTTTATTTCCCTCCCTGATTCTGTAAAAGAAACTAGCATCCAGATTCCGATAAGATGGTTATTTTGAGACACTAGTCTGCCATCTTCTGGGTCTGCCAGCTTTCTGAATGAAGGCGTATTCCTTGCCTCCACACCTCATCTCCGATTTATTGGTCTGTCTGTTGTACGGCGAGCAGAGTGAGCTTGGACTCGGTAACATGAACAGGTATGATGTAGTCTTGTTTTCTCTGACCATTTCATTACTGATAAGGTATAGGAAAATATCACCAAAGCTTAAATTCCCTGATAATGATGGTTACTACCACCATCTTATATTCAAGCACCATGTAGTGAAACATCTCTGGGTTGGCGAGTCAGAACAGAGTATTATTCATGGAAAGATACACAATGACAAGCTTAAGCAAGTTTTATCTCAGCTTCCTTGGGGTGGGAAACAGACGGGAGGAGTTAGTCTTACTGTATATCAGTCTCTGAGTATTTTCATGAAAAAGATTTTTTGGTTCACCCATTTAGAAATTGGGTTGTCATTGTTGTTTCTGATGTATTGCCTGTGATTGATGGCCACAACAATAGACTTTGAACACTTGAAATACAATAGCCAGGCTTTGCCTGGCCTCAAACGTGGGAAGACTTCTGGCGTCATTAAATTCTCCCTAGAACAGTGGTCCAGACCTTTTTGGCATTAGAGACTGGTTTCATGGAAAATAATTTTTCCACAGCTGGGGGAGGAGGATGGTTCAGACGGTAATGGGAGCGATGGGGAGTGATGGGGAGTGATGGGGAGCAGTGGGGAGCGTTGGGGAGCGGTGGGGAGCGATGGGGAGCGGTGGGGAGCGATGGGGAGCGATGGGGAGTGATGGGGAGCGATGGGGAGCGGTGGGGAGTGATGGGGAGTGGTGGGGAGTGATGGGGAGTGGTGGGGAGCAGTGCAGAGCGATGGGGAGCGATGGGGAGTGATGGGGAGCGATGGGGAGCGATGGGGAGCAGTGGGGAGTGATGGGGAGTGGCAGATGAAGCTTCACTAGCACGCCCACTGCTCACCTCCATCTGTGTGAACTGGTTCCTAACAGGCCACAGACTGGTACCAGTCTGCAGCCTGGGGGTTGGGGACCCCTGCCCTAGAAGATAGCATGCCATTTAGTATTATACATGTGTGTGTGTACATATCCAAACAAACATGGTTGTTCATTGGTTGATGGTGGGAATTTGTTTGCAGTCATCTAATTTAAAATTCACAACAGCCTGACATGGTAAAGATTATAATCTCTATGTAATTTTTCATAAATTATAGTTATTAAATGAAATAAGTAGAATCAGCACTCATACCGTCTGACTCCAAATATGAATGGATGTATGTGTAAGGTTGTGTGTGTACTTAAAAAAATTATAACACATTGCAAATCCCAAACTACAGGAGTCCACTTATGATACTATGTGGTGCTTTTCCTCAGTTTGTAACACTGACCAAAGCCTCTGACAGATGTTTCTAACGATAAAGGCACAGGGAACTAACATTCTCTTCATTGATGAAGTACAGATTCTCACATGTCCATCCTTGTCCTTTGCTTTATTTAGTGCCTGTAAGGTTGATCAGCTATATGGATCATTTCTAGTTTGGGAGTTAGATATGTCTGACTCTTGTATCAGTACCTTTAATAATAATGGAACACTATCTTGAATTTTTGATTGACAATAAAATATGTACATTTCCTTAAAACTGATGTCTAATGTTCTGGCACTTTTTTTTTTTTTTTTTGTGGTATGCGGGCCTCTCACTGGAGGGATGAGTGTACTGTTTTTTCTGATTGGTTGATGAATTACGTGTCTTATTATGCTGGCTATAACATACAATATTGAGATATTGTACAATATTGAGTACAATATTGAGATATTGAGTAGAAGTGAAGGTGAGGATGTGTGGGAGGAGGTCATCATTGAGAGGATGTGACTGCTGGTTGACCTGTGAGCTGGACCTGGGAAGTTAGAGGTTCCTTACTTCCTCTCCTGTCCATGGAATGTACATCCCACCTACTATTCCCACTAGGAATAACTAGGAGGCAGACCTGAGAGAGTAAGGTGTGGTTGAGACCACCTGGACTAAACATGTGACTGAACCCAGTTAAGGCCTCTCTATAAACTTTTAAGATTCTGGCAGATAGGTTCAAAGATCTACTTGTCATGCAGCCACCCAAGACAAGCCACATTTAAGTTCCCTTGCTTATGAAGTCTACCTCTGACCTGTCTGGAGTGGACTGCCTCTTTTTCTGGTCTTTCCTTGCCCTCTGTGTATGGGATGGAGTTTCAGATTTCACCTCAGGAACTACCCAGGTTTCAAAGCAACATGACATCCTTGGCTTATTGCTTACCTTGTGGGGAAAGCATTTACACTTTCACTATTCAGTTATGATATAAGCTGTAGATTTGGGAAAGATGATCTTTGTGGAACATAAGTTGTCCCCTTCTATTCTTATTTGATGAGAGTTTTTGTTTTATATGAAAAGGTATTATATTTTGTCTTTATCCTGAACTGGTGTTGGATATTATGTGTGTGTGTGTTTTTCTGTTTCAGAGGAGATGATCATGTGGTTTCTGTCCTTTATTCCTTTGTTTTAAGGTACTAAACCAATCTTGCCATCTTGTAATAAACCCCACTTGGTCATGTGTTATAATTCTTTATAAATGTTGCTGGATTCTGTTTGCCATTTTGTTAGATTTTTGCATCTGTTTTCATGAGGATATTTCTCTGTGCTTTTGTTTTCTAGTAATATTTTTGTCTAGCTTTGAGAAGATGATACTGACATAGTAGTATAAGTTCATGTGTTCTCCTCATCTATTTTCTGAAAGGGGTTGTGATCGATAATTACTATTTTTCTTTTAATATTTGATAATATTCACAACAAAGCCATCTGGACCTAGGCTTTTCTTTTGGAAAAGCTTTTAAATTAATAATTCAGTTTTTTATTTTCTATAGATTTATTCATATTTTTAAAATTCTTAAGTCAGTATCAGTAGTTTGTCTGTCTAGAAATGTGTCCATTTTATGTAAATTGTCCAATTATTTGACATAGGTTGATTATAACACTCCTTTATGTTTTATACAGAGTCAGTAGAAATTTCTCCTATTTCAGTTTTTTTTTTCCCTATTTCAGTTTTGATTTAGATTATGTTTTCTCTCAGTATTTCTTGGCCAGTCTAGCTGAGGTTTTGTTACTTTATTTCATCTTTTCAAAGAACCAATTTTAGTTTCAATAATTTCTTCTATTGTCTTTATGTTTCATTCATTTATGCTCTTATTTTATACTCTTTGCATAATTTGTGTTTATTTTTTCCCTTTTTAACTAGTTTCTGAAAATGTAAATTTAAAATTTCAACATGAGACCTTTTTTCTTTTGCTATATAGACATTTAAAAGGTTTAAATTTCCAAGTATGGCTTTAGTTGCATCTGATAAATTTTGATACGCTGTGTTTTGTATCTCTTAAATTAAAATATTTTCTAATTTCCCCTTTGATTTGCTTTTTTAAATTAATATTTATTGGAGTATAGTTGCTTTACAATGTTGTGTTAGTTTCTGCGGTACAGCAAAGTGAATCAGCTATACATATATCCCCTCTTTCTTTGTTTCCTTCCCATTTAGGTCACCACAGAGCACCAAGCGAGTTCCCTGTGCTAGACAGTAGGCTCTCATTAGTTACCTATTTTACACATAGTAGTGTACATATGTAAATCCCAATCTCCCAGTTCATCCCACCCCTCCTTCCCATCTAGTATTCATATATCCGTTCTCTATGTCTGTGTCTTAATTTCTGCTTTGCAAATAAGTTCATCTGTATCATTTTTCTAGATTCCACATATGTGATATTATATGATATTTGTTTTTCTCTTTCTGACTTACTTCACTCTGTATAACAGTCTCTAAGTCCATCGATGTCTCTGCAAATTGCACCATTTTGTTTCTTTTTATGGCTGAGTAATATTCCATTGTGTGTGTGTGTGTGTGTGTGTGTGTGTGTGTGTGTGTGTGTGTGTATACATATATATATATGTGTGTGTGTATATATATATATATATATATATATATATATATATACTACATCTTCTTTATCCATTCTTTTGTTGATGGACATTTGGGTTGCTTCCATGTCCTGGCTATTGTAAATAGTGCTGCAATGAACATTGAGGTGCATGTATCTTTTTGAATTATCGTTTTCTCCAGGTATATGCCCAGGAGTGGGATTGCTGAGTCATATGGTAGTTCTATTTTTAGTTTTTTAAGGAACTTCCATACTGTTCTCCATAGTGGCTGTATCAATTTACATCCCCACCAACAGTATAAGAGGGTTCCCTTTTCTCCACACCCCTCTCCAGCATTTACTGTTTGTATATTTTTTGATGATGGCCATTATGACCGGTGTGAGGTGGTTCCTTGCTGTAGTTTTGATTTGCATTTCTCTAATAATTAGTGATGTTGAGCCTCTTTTCATGTGTTTGCTGGCAGTCTATATATCTTCTTTGGAGAAATGTCTATGTAGGTCTTCTGCCCATTTTTGGATTGGGTTGCTTGTTTTTTTGTTATTGAGCTGCATGAGCTGTTTATATATTTTGGAGATTAATCCTTTGTCCGTTGATTTGTTTGCAAATATTTTCTCCCATTCTGAGGGTTGTCTTTTGGTCTTGTTTATGATTTCCTTTGCTGTGCAAAAGCTTTTAAGTTTCGTTAGGTCCCATTTGTTTACTTTTGTTTTTATTTCCATTTCTCTAGGAGGTGGGTCAAAAAGGATCTTGTGATTTTATGTCATAGAGTGTTCTGCCTGTTTTCCACTAAGAGTTTTATAGTGTCTGGCATTACATTTAGGTCTTTAATCCATTTTGAGTTTATTTTTGTGTATGGTGTTATGGAGTGTTCTAATTTCATTCTTTTATATGTAGCTGTCCAGTTTTCCCAGCACTGTTTATTGAAGAGGCTGTCTTTTCTCCATTGTATATTCTTGCCTCGTTTGTCGTAGATTAGGTGGCCGTAGGTGTGTGCATTTATCTCTGGGCTTTCTATCCTGTTCCATTAATCTATATTTCTATTTTTGTGCCAGTACTATACTGTCTTGATTACTATAGCCTTGTAGTATAGTCTGAAGTCAGGGAAACTGATTCCTCCAACTCCATCTTTCTCAAGATTGATTTGGTTATTTGGAGTCTTCTGTGTCTCTGTACAAATCATAAAATTTTTTGTTCTAATTCTGTGAAAAGTGCTCTTGGTAATTTGATAGGGATTGCATTGAATCTGTATCTTGCTTTGGGTAGTATAGTCATTTTCACAATATTAATTCTTCCAATCCAAGGACATGGTATATCTCTCCATCTGTTTGTGTTGTCCTTGATTTCTTTCATCAGTATCTTATAGTTTTCTGAGTACAGGTCTTTTGCCTCCTTAGGTAGGTTTATTGCTAGGTATTTTATTCTTTTTATTGAAATGGTAAATGACTTTTTGTCCTTCCTTTATACATCTACATAGATTATTTAGATTATTTAATTAATAGATTACTTAGAAGTGTACTTTATTTCCAAATATTTGGGAAATTTTCCAGAATTCTTTTTCTTACTGACTTGGTATTTAATTCTGTTGTGGACTTCTTCAACACATAGTCTATTTATAAGTCTGTTGTTTAGTTTTCAGGAGTTTGGAGATTTTTCTGTTATCTTTCCTCTCTTGACTTCTAGTTTAATGACATTTTGGACAGAGACAATATTGCATTAATTACCTGCAACTCCTCCTTTGTCCCCTTCTTTTCTGTCTGTTGGTCTGTCACACACACATACATACATACACACAAAACTCTTTAGTATTTAGTTTGGCTAAATTTCTTTTTATTGCAACCAAAAAATCAAAAATTTCACAAAAATACCTGTCAACAGTAATATTGTCTTTTATCTTGTACATGGATTTTTGAGGGAGATTCTACTAGAATGGGAATTTTTGTCTATAATTACTGTGTGTAATACCATTATTATTCTGTAGACACCTTTCCTTTGCTTCATACATTGGAGTATGTCTTTTGAGCATTTTCAGCATTTCCCCTTATTTTCACTCTTTCCACCTTTCTTCCCTCTTTGCATTTCTCTTCAGGGTTCAGCTAAGTGTTATATGCAACTCTAACAATCTGAGCCTTCTGCATGCTTGGATATTTCTTCCTATGCAGATGATTGCCCTTTTTGTTTAATTGCTACTGGTGTAAATTTTTGTCCCCCTCTCTTCATCAAATTTAGTTGTTCATATTGTGAATTCTTGGAGTAAGATGTTATAATAACACACTTTACCATTTCAGCTGCAAGTACAACTCACCTTGATCATACAAATCTTGCTTCCATATTTGTATTGAGTATATCTCCTCTGTGGTTTGATTTATGCCCCTAAGAAATACCATTTCCCCTTTCCTATCAAGAAATGAAAGCAGTGAAAGAGATCTACAAGAATTTTTTCATGTCAGGAATGTCTTTTTCATATTTCTATGCTGAGGGAGTAATACAATGTTAATTATTTAATAAATACTATATAAATGTCTTAAAATATCCCTACCATATTTAGAGAAAATAACTGTAGAGACAATTGTATCCCAATGTGGACAGAACAATCATGGATATTTTGAATTTCCTAATACTTTAATAGTAAGCTGATACTCTATCAAATCAAATCATATCTTATTAATAAGACATTTTCATTAAATTTAAAAAATGTATGCAAATGGTAATAATGAATCATTTGACTTTTTGAGAGACTGTATTTTGGATACTTCTAAAGAAAAACACTTGATCTACAGTCCAATAGCCTTAGAAAAACAAATTTGAATTAAAGTTTGATTTAGAGTCAGCTAATGATTAAAATTTACTCTTCAAAAATAATTTTATTGAGAATTCAAGTTACAATATATTTTATACATGTCATTGTGAATTAATATATCAGCCAAATTTTACTTCAGTGATGGGGTAGCTCATTGAACTTGCTGTGATTTAAAGTTTTTTTACCTTTTCTCAGATTATTAAAAATCATGGGGACTTCCTTATTAAACACTAATTTTTGTCAGGCTAAGCAATATATATGTATATAAACATATACCCTATTTCACAAAACTTTAAGAAATTAATAAACCCCTTTTACAAATGGTCAACAAGAATAGTTCCATTCTCCTATATTAGGGAGCTAATATATTACATAGGTTATATCCAAATCAGAACTGTCTGATCCTACCCCTCTGATGCTGTTTTATATTTACAAACCTTAATTTAATAGGAGTTAGCAATTACGCTTATGCAGAAATTTGTAGTGCATGAAGGAGGTGAGAAACATTTATACTGAGTTAGAATGATCCTCTGGACTTTTGCTTTCTAGAACCCTGCAGTGCCTAGGATACTGTCATGAAATTATTTTCTGTCAATAAATTTTTCCTTATAGCACTGATGATGGTGATGATGATGGATCACTTTTTAATCATAAATCGCCTAATGTTTCACAGTCTGAGTAATAGATCTACCTGCTTTTACAAGGCCAACAAATAACATAAAAAGATCCACATACAACAATAGAAGTAATAAACCTGAGATATGGTAAAGTTACTGAAACATGTTCTTAAATTTATGTCTGTGGAATAATAAAAAGTACAAAGAGAGACAGTAGTAGATATGCAAAAAGATGCCCTTAACAGTCTTACTGTTTCAAACTCAGTTCCTTTTGAATAGTAAATGACAATAAATGACCTCCTATTTGAAAATAAGAGTTAGTTAACTGAGTCTCATTACTTACAAGTGTCCAAACTGTTTAATCATTTTATCTCTTACGGTGCTTTTCAGTGTACCTGCTATAATGTTTAGTTCTTTTTCTTACCTCAAAAAAATTTGTCTTTTAATATAAGTAAATACCTCTTAGCATGCAAATCATTCTATTTCCTTCAGAACCTGATTTCTCACAGGAACCATCTACACTAATTTTCTTCATCTTACTGAACTCCCATTCATTTTTCAAATAATTGCAATTTGATATCCATATTTACTATTTCCTCAGCGTGGCCAGCAACTCACTTATTCATTTCACCTGACAATTCTTTTTGCAACATTTAAAACTCCTTCCTTTTTTTATTGCCACAAATCTTTTTTACAACTCAGCTAGAGCACTAGTTTTTTGGGGTTTTTTTTGTTTTGTTTTGTTTTTTTGCGTTACGTGGGCCTCTCACTGCTGTGGCCTCTCCCGTTGCAGAGCACAGGCTCTGGACACGCAGGCTCAGTGGCCATGGCTCACGGGCCCAGCCACTCCGCGGCATGTGGGATCCTCCCAGTCCGGGGGGCGAACCCATGTCCCCTGTATCGGCAGGCGGACTCTCAACCAGTGCACCACCAGGGAAGCCCTAGAGCACTAGTTTTATAGATCAAGGAACTTCATTCAAGTATCAACTTGGTCGTTTATTTGATGTGTCATCTGAGGGTAACAACTTTATTAAGTTGCGTAGGAGACATTTATTCTACATAATCCAGAAACAGAGACCTAATTAATTTGCTATTTTATTGAAATGCCTTAATATCTGTTTCACATGATTATACATTATTATAAATATTGTATTTCCTTTATCATAACTTTATATATCATTACATTACATGCATTTTATATATATTACTTATCTTTACATTTTCATAAGCATATTCTATATTAGAAACTCTTTGTAAGCACATTTTTTCAGAATTTCATATTTTTATGTTAAGCTACATGTATTAAACTTTATTTCCTATTTTAAAAATGAAAGACATGTATAATTTCTAACTGAAATTCCTACTGCCCTAATATTAATATTGAGTTGTTTTAGTTATGGAAAAATTGAAAAATAAACATTATGATTTATGATTATTGACAGAAGAAAATAATCCTATCAAGTGACTGACTTCACCATAGTTTATTCTATCATTCCCTTCTTGTTAGAAATTTTTAGTATGTAACTTGCACTTTTCTTCATCTTTGCAATTCATATCAATATGGAGGTCTTTGTGCTTAATACTTTGCATAAACTGTTTCTTTGGTTTGACTTCCATTAGAGGAATTATTGGTGCAAAAAGAATAACACTTTGAAAGTTCTTTATATTATCAAATTAATGTTCAAAAATGTTATGTTGGGTAACAGTTGTACTTTTTTCTTAGTTAGGAAGCAAAAAATACAACATGCCCACAATGTCACCAACTATTCACTTTCCCAATTCAGACACTTTTAGTGGCTGTCATCTGAACAGCTCAGAGAAATAAAAATTTATACACCCTCAGGGTCTTCCTAAGGACCCAAAGCACTTCTTCGTATTATGTATTATTTAAGTGTAAAAACATTTGTAAATGGTTATCTGGTAAATTGGATAACCAGTTGGAAACTGCCAATGACTTTGGGATAAACTGCAAGAGAGGATTTGGTGAAATGTGCATTACATTGTAACTGAAGAGGAGGTAAGTTTTGTCATGTAACTGGTGCCTATGAATGGGTGGCTAGCCAGAGATATTTATGCCATTCAGCCTGCGCATAAACTCCAACTATTCATGAGTCACTTCATAATCCCATTTCTCTCTTGTCAGCATATTTCGAAATAAACCTTATATTAGTTGAATCTAACATTACCAAGGAATCTGGCAGCAATTCACATAGCTGCTAGTTGCCAGTGTAATCACATTTGCCTCTCTGGTGTAACATTTATATAAATGAAACATAATTTTACTAAGTTACAATATACATTTTTATGTTCTGTATTTTTATATAAACTTTTTATTGAAGCATAACATAAATATGGAAAAATTGACAACCATATCAGAACACAGAATGTTATCACAATACAGAACCCTCTCAACCCCATAATCCTTTCAAGTATTTAACCCTCACCCTGAGGATAGCCTTTTCTTACCTCAAACCATAGATTAATGTTGCTTATATTTGATATGTATTATGTTAGTGGAATTATAAAATACATATTTTGCCTGTGGCTTCTTTCAAATGCATGCTTGTGAGATTTTTGCAAGTTTATGTTTGTATTTGTACTTTGGTCATTTTCACTGCAGTAGAATATAAATATACCACAACTTATGTATTCATTCTACTGTATGCAGTGCTTCAGTGATAATTTTAGAAAATGTCTTTTGATGGAAGTATGTACTACACAATTATGTTTGGCATGAGCGTAAATATTGAGTCATAGTGTATGAATATGTTCAGTAGATACTCTCAGTATATCAAAGTGATTTTATAAATTGAAATTCCCAAAAGTAGATTAATTTTTTTTGTGATAAAATATATGTAATATAAAATTTGTAGAGTTTTTCAACCTTTTTTTTTTGTGGTACGCGGGCCTCTCACTGTTGTGGCCTCTTCCGTTGCGGAGCACAGGCTCCAGACGCGCAGGCTCAGCGGCCTATGGCTCACGGGCCCAGCTGCTCCGCGGCATGTGGGATCTTCCCAGACTGGGGCACGAACCCGTGTCCCCTGAATCAGCAGGTGGACTCTCAACCACTGCGCCACCAGGGAAGCCCAAGTGATTGCTATTTTAAAGTACAAAGTTTTGGGGGTAGTTTGCTATGTGGAAGAAGATAAAAACAGAAATTGGTACCTGGAAGAGAGATGCTGCAGTAACAAAAACTCAAAATATAAAGCACTGATTTTAGGATCAAGAAAGAGGTATGGACCTAAAGAACTTGGAGGAGACTGTTAGTAGCAGCTAGAGAAAAAGAGACCTTAATATCATGTACTGACAGAAAGATTAGTGAAACTGCCCACCACCGTCATGTGGAAGATGGAAAGTGAACCTAAGAAACTTATGAATATGACTAAGGAAATTCCCAGGGAGAGTGGTGAAAGAACCAGTTGGCTTCTTTATTTGACTATATGATAAAGTGAAAAGTGAGGTGAGTTAAAGAAGGAACTGTTGATATTTTTCTCAAGTTTGTCTCAGCCCATTCCAATTTTTTTTTAAACTTTTTATTTTATATTGGAGTATAGTTGATTAACAATGTTGTGATGGTTTCAGGCGTACAGTAAAGTGATTCAGTTATACATATACATGTATCAATTCTTTTTCAAATTCTTTATCCATTTAGGTTATTATAGAATACTGAGCAGAGTTCCCTGTGCTATACAGTAGGTCCTTGTTGGTTATCCATTTTAAATAGAGAAGTGTGTACAGGTCAGTCCCAAACTCCCACACTTCCTTTCTCCCCACCCCTGGTAACCAAAAGTTCATTCTCTAAGTCTGTGAGTCTGTTTCTCTTTTGTGAATAAGTTCATTTGTATCATTTCTTTTTAGATTCCTCATATAAGTGATATCATATGATGTTTCTCTTTCCCTGTCTGACTTATTTCATTCAGTATGACAGTGTCTAGGTCCACCCATGTTCTTGCAAATGGCATTATTTCATTCTTTTTAATGGCTGAGTAATATTCCATTGTGTATATGTACCACATCTTCTTTACCCATTCCTCTGTCAATGGACATTTAGGTTGCTTCCATGTCTTGGCTATTGTAAACAGTGCTGCAATGAACATTAGGGTGCATGAATCCTTTCAGACCATGTTTTTCTCCAGATATAAACCCAGGAGTGGGATTGCAGGATTATATGGTAGCTCTATTTTTAGTTTTTTAAGGAACCTCAATACTGTTCTCCATAGTGGCTGTACCAATTTACATTCCCACCAACAGTGTAGGAGAATTCCCTTCTCTCCATACCCTCTCCAGCATTTCTTGTTTGTAGATTTTTTGATGATAGCCATTTTGACTGGTGTGAGGTGATACTCATGGTAGTTTTTATTTGCATTTCTCTAATAATTAGTGATATTGAACATCTTTTCATGCACCTTTTGGCCATCTGTATGACTTCTTAGTCCATTCCAATTTAAATGCAGCATCTCATGAGTTGTTGACTTGTTTGAGGGGGAATGAAAGTAAGCAACGTGAAACTGCCCAGGGAGAAATCCCTACAAAAAAATTAATGGATAGAGTTTCAGAAGTTATGCATTTATTAGCATCATTGTATCTTAATAAGGAAAGGGACTTTGGAGATCTTTAAGCTCTTTGGAAACAGGTCCATTTTACACATTTGGCACATTAGAAACTAGTCTAGAACATACAAAAAATCGCCCAGCATCACACAAGCTGGTGAGTTGCAGAGCTGAAAATAAAATCTTGTTCTCCTGACATCCTTCTTGCCACACAGCATTGAAGCTTCCCTCCCTTTGAAAAGTGAGACAGGCTACTGGTAGAGACATCTGAAGCCTTAACTGTCAAACTGAACCAGGTTACTTGGCAGTGTCATGGTGAGAAATAATCTAATGAGCTAAAATGAAGGGAGGAAAATAGTTCTCAGCAAGGGGCATCAACTTACTTGGCAGTTTTCTCTCCCTTTATTGTTATAAACATGTTAATGGCAAATCTGAGAAGGCTCTTTTGTGAATCAGGTTAGGGCTACAATTGTTCAAAAAAGCTCATTAGCAATTTATGAAGAGCAGCAAAACTCATTTTCCCTAATGTGAAATCACTTCAGGTTGTCACTAGAGGAAGAATTGTTGAGAAGTGAATTGACCACATACAGATCCATTCTTTTTTTAACAACAACAACAAAAAGAAAGTCATTCAAAGGAAAAATATCTTGCAATAATAAGGTATGTGTAACACTCAGTCAGAGTTAAGCCCCAGTTAATACGGTTTTCTGAATTGTGCTACTTTTCGCATTTGCCTACTGTGAGTACCACTCAGGTAGACTTCATAAACCTGAGTTATCTATTAAAGAACAGCAGGGTCTCTCTGACATAGAATTTCATTAAAACAACAAAAGGATTTGTTGGGAATGACCAAATCCACCCTCTGGAAGAGAGATACATGGGGTTTACTATGCACATTCTGTTATCATATTTCAATTCCACAAGAATTGTTACCCAGGGTGGCTGATGGGATGATTCTGTGCTGGGTGAGACTGTTTTCCTGTGCTCTGTGTGTGGCTCCTGCAGGCTTATCTCCTGCTCTCACTTGATAACTAGGATATCTTACTCCAGTCTTTCAGACTCTTTTTTATTATTATTCTATTGCACATCTTTATTTTTTTTTAATTTTTTAAATTTATTTTTTAATTGAAGTTTAGTTGATTTACAAAGTTGTGTTAATTTCTGCTGTACAGCAGAGTGACTCTGTTATACACATATATACATTCTTTTTTATATTCTTTTCCATTATGGTTTACCCCAGGATATTGAATATAGTTCCCTGTGCTGTACAGGGCATCTTTTTGTACATCTACTACTGTCTCTCTTTGTACTTTTTATTATTCCACAGACATAAATTTAAGGACATGTTTCAGTAAATTTACCATATCTCAGGTTTATTACTTCTGGCTATAGGAACAGCAGGCAGAATGTACATTCCAAGGACAGTGGGAGCATTAAGGAGCCTCCAATTACCTGGGTCCAGCTCACAAGTCAACTGGCAGTCATGTCCTTCTGATGATCTACTCCAACATTACCACAATCCTGCCACCCAGAAATAGAGCCAAAATGGATATATTATTATTCCTTGGTGAATGCTATTTCAAATATTTCTCTATTTAGATAGACTTATAAATAAATATGTAAATAAATAGAATGATAAACTGATACAAATGACTTTATATCAGTAGGATTCTGTATCACGCTACACTAATTTTATTCTTAGAGTATTTAACGGAATAAAAATTATAAAAAATTATAATGTAAAATTGTAGGATAGAGTCCAACCTTCAAGATGGTGGAGCAGTAAGACGTGGAGATCAACTTCCTCCCCACAAATACATCAAAAATACATCTACATGTGGAATAACTCCTACAGAACACCTACTGAATGCTGGCAGAAGACCTCAGACTTCCCAAAAGGCAAGAAACTCCCCATGTACCTGGGTAGGGCAAAAGAAAAAAGAAAAAACAGAGACAAAAGAATAGGGACAGGACCTGCACCTCTGGGAGGGAGCTGTGAAGGAGGAAAAGTTTCCACACACTAGGGAACCCCTTCACTGGCAGAGATGGGGTGGGAGGGGAGGAAGCTTCAGAGCCACGGAGAAGAGCGCAGCAACAGTGGTGCCGAAGGCAAAGTGGAGAGATTCCCACACAGAGGACTGGTGCCAACCAGCACTCACCAGCCTGAGAGTTTTCTCTGCTCACCCACCAGGGTGGGTAGGGGCTGGGAGCTGAGACTCAGGCTTCGGAGGTCAGATGCCAGGGAGAGGACTGGGGTTCACTGCATGAACATAGCCTGAATGGGGCTGGTGTGCCACAGCTAGCTAGGAGGTAGTCCAGGAAAAAGTTTGGACCTGCCTAAGAGGCAAGAGACAATTGTTTCAGGGTGCGCAAGGAGAGGGGATTCAGAGCACTGCCTAAATGAGCTCCAGAGACAGGAGTGAGCCGCAGCTATCAGCGTGGACACCAGAGAAGGGCATGAAATGCTAAGACTGTTGCTGTAGCCACCAAGAAGCCTGTGTGCAAGCACAGGTCACTATCCACACCTCCCCTCCCAGGAGCCTGTGCAGCCTGCCACTGCCAGGGTCCTGTGATCCAGGGACAACTTCCCCAGAAGAACACACGGCACACCTCAGGCTGTTGCAATGGCCTCTGCTGCCACAGGCTCACCCCATATTTCGTACCCCTCCCTCTCCCTGGCCTGAGTGAACTGGAGCCCCCAAATCAGCTGCTCCTTTAAGCTCCTCCTGTCTGGCAGAAGAAGAGACGCCAGAGGGTGACCTACATGCAGAGGCAAGTCCAAATCCCAGGCTGAACCCCAGGAGCTGTGAAAACAAAGAAGAGATGGGGAAATTTCTCTCTGCAGGCTCAGGAGCAGCAGATTAAATCTCCACAATCAACTTGATGTATCCTGCATCTGTGGAATACCTGAATAGACAATGCATCATCCCAAAACTGAGGCAGTGGACTTTGGGAGCAACTGTAGACTTGGGGTTTGCTTTCTGCATCTAATTTGCTTCTAGTTTTATGTTTATCTTAGTTTAGTATTCAGAGCTTAATATCACTGGTAGATTTGTTTATTGATTTGGTTGCTCTCTTCCTTTATATATATACATATATATGTGTATATATATATATATATATATATATACACATATATATGTATATATATATACATATATATGTATATATATATTTTTTTTCTTTTTGTGAGTGTATATATTTATGCTTCTCTGTGATTTTGTCTGTATAGGTTTGCTTTTACCATTTGTCCTAGGGTTCTGTCTGTCTGGGTTTTTTTTTAGTATAGTTTTTAGCACTTGTTATCATTGGTGAACTTGTTCATTGGTTTCGTTGTTCTTTTCTTTTTTTAATTGCTTTTTTATTTTAATAACTTTATTTCTTTTCCTTTCTTTCTTTTTTTTTTTTCCTTTTTTCCCTTTTCTTCTGAGCCATATGGCTGACAGGGTCTTGGTGCTCTGGGCAGGTGTCAGGCTTGAGCCTCTGAGGTAGGAGAGATGAGTTCAGGACATTGGTCCACCAGAGACCTCCTGGCCCCTTGTAATATCAATCAGCTAGAGCTCTCTCAGAGTTCTCTGTCTCAACGCTAAGAGCCAGCGCCACTCAATGACCAGCAAGCTATAGTAATGGACACCCCATGCTAAAAAACTAGCAAGACAGGAACACAACCCTGCCCATTAGCTAAGAGGCTGCCTAAAATCATAATAAGTTCACACACACCCCAAAACACATACCGGACATAGTCCTGCCCACCAGAAAACCAAGACCCAACCTCATTCATCAGAACACAGGCACCAGTCCCATCCACCAGGAAGCCTACACAACCCACTGAACCAACCTTAGCCACTGGAGACAGACACCAAAAACAATGGGAACTACGAACCTGCAGCCTGTGAAAAGGAGACCCCAAACACAATAAGTTAAGCAAAATGAGAAGACAGAGAAACACACAGCAGATGAAGGAGCAAGGTAAAAACCCACCACACCAAACAAATGAAGAGGAAATAGGCAGTCTACCTGAAAAAGAATTCAGAGTAATGATAATAGAGATGATCCAAAATGATGGAAATAGAATGGAGAAAATACAAGAAAAGTTTAACAAGTACTTAGGAGGACTATAGAGCAAACAAACAATGATGAACAACACAGTAAATGAAATTAAAAATTCTCGAGCAGGAATCAAGAGTTGAATAACTGAGGCAGAAGAATGGATAAGTAACCTGGAAGATAAAATAGTGGAAATAACTACTGCAGATCAGAATAAAGAAAAAAAGAATGAAAAGAATTGAGGACAGTCGCAGACACCTCTGGGACAACATTAAACTCACCAACATTTGAATTATAGAGATACCAGAAGAAGAGAAAAAGAAAGGGACAGAGAAAATATTTAAAGAGATTATAGTTGAAAACTTCCCTAATATGGGAAAGGAAATATTCAATCAAGTCCAGGAAGCACAGAGAGTCCCATACAGGATAAATCCAAGGAGAAACACTCCAAGACACATATTAATCAAACTATCAAAAATTAAATACAAAGAAAAAATATTAAAAGCATCAAGGGAAAAGCAACAAATAACATACAAGGGAATTCCCATAAAGTTAACAGCTGATGTTTCAGCGGAAGCACTGCAACCCAGAATGGTGTCGGAGGACATATCTAAAGTGATGAAAGGGAAAAAGAGTAAACCAAGTTTACTCTACCCAGTAAGGATCTCATGCAGGTTTGATGGAGAAATTAAAACCTTTACAGACAAGCAAAAGCTAATAGCATTCAGCACCACCAAACCAGCTTTACAACAAATGCTAAAGGAACTTCTCTAGGCAGGAAACACAAGAGAAGGGAAAGACCTACAGTTACAAACACAAAACATTAAAAAAAATGGTAATAGGAACATACATATCAATGAGTACCTTAAATGTAAGTGGGTTAAATGCCCCAACCAAAAGACATAGACTGGATGAATGGATACAAAAAAAGACCTGTATATATGCTGTCTACAAGAGACCCACTTCAGACCTAGGGACACATACAGACTGAAAGTGAAGGGATGGAAAAAGATATTCCATGCAAATGGAAATCAAAAGAAAGTTGGAATAGCAATTCTCATATCAGACAAAATCTACTTTAAAATAAAGACTATTACAAGGGACAAAAAGGACATTACATAATATTTAGGGACCAATCCAAGAAGAAGATATAACAATTGTAACTATTTACGCACCCAACATAGGAGCACCTCAATACATAAGGCAAATACTAACAGCCATAAAAGGGGAAAACAGTAGTAACACAGTAATAGTAGGGGACTTTAACACCCCATTTTCACCAATGGACAGATCATCCAGAATAAAAATAAATAAGGAAACACAAGCTTTAAATGACACATTAGACCAATGGACTTAATTGATATCTATAGAACAATCAATCCAAAACAACATAATACACTTTCTTCTCAAGTGCTCATGGAACATTCTCCAGGAATCTGGAGACATTCTCCAGATTCTGGAACATTCTCCAAGATCATATCTTGGGTCAAAAATCAAGCCTTGATAAATTTAAGAAATTTGAAATCGTATCAAGTATCTATTGCAACCACAATGCTATAAGACTAGATATCAATTACAGGAAAAAAATGTGTAAAAAATAAAAACACATGGAGGCTAAACAATACACTACTAATTAACCAAGAGATCACTGAAGAAATCAAAGAAGAAATCAAAAACTACCTAGAAACAATGACAATGAAAACACGATGACCCAAAACCTATGGGGTGCACCAAAAGCAGTTCTAAGAGGGAAGTTTATAGCAATACAATCCTACCTCAAAAAACAGGAAATATCTCAAATAAAAAATCTAACCTTACACCTAAAGCAATTAGAGAAAGAAGAACAAAAACCCCAATGTTAGCAGAAGGAAAGAAATCATAAAGATCTGATAAGAAATAAATGAAAAAGAAATGAAGGAAACGATAGCAAAGATCAATAAAACTAAAAGCTGGTTCTTTGAGAAGATAAGCAAAATTGATAAACCATTAGCCAGACTCATCAAGAAAAAAAGGAAGACTCAGATCAACAGAATTAGAAATGAAAAAGGAGAAGTAACAACTGACCCTGCCGAAATTCAAAGGACCATGAGAGATTACTACAAGCAACTATGTGCCAATAAAATTGACAAGTTGGAAGAAATGGACACATTCTTAGAAAAGAACAACTTTCCAAGACTGAACCAGGAAGAATAGAAAATATAAACAGACCAATCACAAGCACTGAAATTGAAACTGTGATTAAAAATCTTCCAACAAACAAAAGTCCAGAACCAGATGGATTCAGAGGCGAATTCTATCAAACATTTAGAGAAGAGCTAACACCTATCCTTCTGAAACTCTTCCAAAATATAGCAGAGGGAGGAACACTTCCAAACTCATTCTACAAGGCCACCATTACGCTGATACCAAAACCAAAGATGTCACAAAAAAAGAAAACTACAGGCGAATATCACTGAGGAACATAGGTTCAAAACTCCTTAACAAAATACTAGCAAACAGAATCCAACAACACATTAAAAGGATCATACACCATGATTAAGTGAGGTTTATCCCAGGAATACAAGGATTCTTTAATATACACGTGGATCAATGTGATAAACCATATTAACAAATTGAAGGAGAAAAACCATATGATCATCTCAATAGATGCAGAAAAAGATTTGACAAAATTCAACACCCATTTTTCATAAAAACTCTCCAGAAAGTAGGCATAGAGGGAACTTACCTCAACATTATAAAGGCCATATATGACAAACCCACAGCCAACATCATTCTCAATGGTGAAAAACTGAAACCATTTCCACTAAGATCAGGAACAAGACAAGGTTGCCCACTCTCACCACTATTATTCAACATAGCGTTGGATGTTTTAGCCACGGCAAACAGAGAAGGAAAAGAAGTAAAAGGAATCCAAATCAGAAAAGAAGAAGTAAAACTGTCACTGTTTGCAGATGACATGATACTATACATACAGAATCCTAAAGATGCTGCCAGAAAACTACTAGAGCTGATCAATGAATATGGTATAGTAGCAGGATACAAAAATAATGCACCAAAATCTCTTGTATTCCTATACACTAATGATGAAAAATCTGTAAAGAAATTAAGGAAACACTCCCATTTACCATTGCAACACAAAGAATAAAATACCTAGGAATAAATCTACCTAAGGAGACAAAAGATCTGTATGCAGAAAACTCTAATTCACTGATGAAAGAAATTAAAGATGATACAAACAGATGGAGAGATATACCATGTTCTTGGATTGGAAGAATTAACATTGTGAAAATGACTACCCAAAGCAATCTACAGATTCGATGCAATCCCTATCAAACTACCAATGGCATTTTTCACAGAATTAGAACAAAAATTTCACAATTTGTATGGAAACACAAAAGATCCCGAATAGGCAAAGCAATCATAAGAAAGAAAAACAGAGCTGGAGGAAGTAGGTTCCCTGACTTCAGACTATATATACTACAAAGCTACAGTAATCAAGAGAGTGTGGTACTGGCACAAAAACAGAAATATAGATCAATGGAACAGGATAGAAAGCCCAGAGATAAACCCACTCACATATGGTCACCTTATCTTTGATAAAGGAAGCAAGAATATACAATGGAGAAAAGGCAGCCTCTTCAATAAGTGGTGCTGAGAAAACTGGACAGCTACATGTACAAGAATGAAATTAGAACACTCCCTAACACCATACACAAATATAAACTCAAAATGGATTAAAGACCTAAATGTAAGGCCAGACACTATAAAACTCTTAGAGGAAAACATAGGCAGACACTCTATGACATAAATCACAGCAAGATCCCTTTTGACCCACCTCTTAGAGAACGGGAATGGGAAATAAAAACAAAAATAAACAAATGGGACGTAATGAAACTTAAAAGCTTTTGCACAGCAAAGGAAAACATAAACAAGACGAAAATACATAGCTCAGAATGGGAGAAAATATTTGCAAGTGAAGCAGCTGACAAAGGCTTAATCTCCATAATATACAAGCAGCTCATGCAGCTCAATATCAAAAAGGAAACAACCCAATCCAAAAATGGGCGGCTGGGCCCGTGAGCCACATTTCTTTCTGTCAGAACTTTGTAGTCATTGCTTCATTGCCTTTTGGCATTGAGCATTGCTGTGGAGAGTTTTCCACTTCAGAGGCATTCATTTTTATCAATTTTGGCAATTTCTTCTAAGAATATGCTAGACTTCCAACTCTTCTTACAGAATATTTTATTTTAGCAATTGTATTATTAATTTCAAAAAATGATACACAGTTTTATTCTGTTCCTTATATTTCATCTTTTATTATGAATTTATATAATTATTAAGTTTATTGTCAAATCTTGTCTATCCATATTTTGAGGGCATGGGTTGGGCTTTATTTATCTTTTTTTTTTTTCAGTTATACATACACATGTGTCTATTCTTTTTCAAATTTTTTTCCCATTTAGGTTGTTATATAATATTGAGCAGAGCTCCCTGTTCTATACAGTAAGTCCTTGTTGGTTATCCATTTAAAATATAACAGTGTGTACATGTCAATCCCAAACTCCCTAACTATCCCTGCCCCCCACCCTTCCCTGATGGTAACCATAAATTCTTTCTCTAAGTCTGTGAGTCTGTTTCTCTTTTGTGAATAAGTTCATTTGTGTCATTTCTTTTTAGATTCCGCATATAAGTGATATCATATGATATTTCTTTTTCTCTGTCTGACTTCTCTCAGTATGACAATCTCTAGGTCCATCCATGTTGCTGCAAATGGCATTATTTCATTCTTTTTAATGGAGGAGTAATATTCCATTGTATATATGTACCACGTCTTCTTTATCCATTCCTTTGTTGATTAACATTTAGGCAGAACACTCTCTGATGTAAATTGCAGCAATATCTTTTTCGATCTGTCTCCCAGAGTAATGGAAACAAAAACAAAAATAAATAAATAGGACCTAATTAAACTCAAAAGCTTTTGCACAGTAAAGGAAACCATAAGCAAAATGAAAATATTCTCCCACTGAGTGGGAAAAAATATTTGCAAATGATGTGACCGACAAGGGATTAGTTGCCAAAATTTACAAACAGCTCATGTGGCTTAATATCATCAAAACAAACAACCCAATCAAAAAATGGGTGGGAAACCTAAATAGACATTTCTCCAAAGAAGACATACAGATGCCCAAGAGGCACATGAAAAGATGTTCAACATCACTAATTATTAGAGAAATGCAAATCAAAACTACAATGAGATATCACCTCACACCAGTCAAAATGGCTATCATCAAAAAATCCACAAACAATAAATGCTGGCGAGGGTGTTGAGAGAAGGGAACCCTCTTGCAGTGTTGGTGGAAATGTAAATTGGTACAGCCTCTATGGAGAACGGTATGGAGGTTCTTTAAAAACCTAAAAGTAGAGCTACCATGTGATCTTGCAATTTCACTCTGGGCATGTATTTGGAGAAAAACATGGTCTGAAAGGGTGCATGCACCCCAATGTTCTATTTATTTGTATTTAAGAGAGGGGAACTACAATACTTACTGGAGGTGGTATGTGTGGGAAGTTACATGTTTGCTGGTGGATTTCTCTGTGGCTGGAGAAGTTATCAGGTGGCTTTAAAACTGAGTAACCATAAATGTTAGTATTCTGGCACTGCCACCTTTAGCATGGAGGTATAATATTGACCACCAGCACATGGAACTCATGAGGGTAGATTACAATAATATCAGTACAGGGTACATCCTTCTGTTTTGCAGTCTAGCAACTTACTCCTGTGCTCTGTGGATTGTGTCCCCAAGCCTGACACTTCCCTCATTAAATTCCTCCAGAAAATAAATATCTAATCCTAGGCATGATTCTGCAAAGAATAGGCACTTGACTTCTGGGGACATAGGTGGGAAATGGAACAACTTTCTGCTCCTTAGTGCAGTTTCACTCCAACTGTCACCAACTACAGTAATGCTAGTGCCTCATTCCTAAGCTTTGTTGATTTTGCAGCGTTTACAAGCTTGCTTCTTGCTAGTGTGTGCAGACATTTAAGATTGATAGTCCTCTGGCCTCATCAGTGTTCTCCATTCATAAATTAGAGACTGAAGCTTCAGCCATCTCTTTCTTGTGTCTTATTCTTGTTGTTTTCTGCAGTTATTGAGGGTAAGGGAAAAAATCCAAAGTTCTTTGCCATCTTAAAGTCAGAAATTCTTATTTGTTCTTCTTATTTGTTCTACTATTTTCTTCAGAAATATCAAGTTTATACCATACATTTCCTTTCATGATTTGTCATCTCTTCCATTTTGTAATTTCGGGTAGGCAAAATTCTAAAAGAATCTCCAAGATTCTCACCCTCTGGTGTACATGCCCTAAGTAATCCCCTCTCCTCAAGGGTAGGCAGGTCCTATTAATATGATGGAGTCACTTCCATGATTGCATTAAGTGTGTAAGACTCTTTCAAAGCAGGTAGAGAGAGATTCTCTTGCTGGCTTTGAATAAAGAACCAGGTTGTGAGAGGGCAGCTGTAAGAGCTGAGAGATACCTCTGGTCAATAACCAGCAAGAAAGCAGGGACCTTTGTCTTACAATGAAAGAAAGTGTATTCTGCCAACAACTGTATGAGAACCACTGCCCCGCTTGAACCTTAATTGCAGCTTGGTAAGATCCTGAACAGGAGACCTAGTTAACCCCTACCTGGACTCCTGACCCACAGACATAGTGACTTCTTCTGTTTTCTTTTTAGCCACTACATTTGTGGTGATTACTTATGCAGTAATAGAAAATGAATGCTTGATCTTGCACGTTTCTGGATTTTCTTTTTTTTTTTTTTTACATTAGCTTGGAACTATCCTCATGTCAAGACTGTTTGTAAGTGTGTGTATTGTATTCTTTGCAGATTGCTCATGTGACTTTCATAATATTCTATTTTTGTTGTCACCTTTTCAAATTTACTATTTATTCAATTGCCTTATAATTTCTTCTTTTAAACCTTATAACTCTTTTTCTTCCAATTTATTTGTATAATCTTTCATTTCCTTACAAATGTGAAGGAGTATAAATATGAATTTTTTCTTTGTTGCTAAGATTACTCCCTTTTGGAATGTGTGTTCTTCATCAGCTTATTGATATACATCGTCACCACGACCAATCACCACTCTCCCTGCCTACTGTCTTCCCCACCCCTAGTATTTCAGAATGCAGATTTCTTTCTGACTTCTGCCTGTCTTTAATGAAGTCAACTATTTAATTAAAAATAATGTCTGAAGTGGCAGGCATATGAGTCGGGGAAGTCCAGAGCTTTACTTCAGGTTTTGTTAGTTTTTGTGGGTTTTTTGTTTGATAAGATAGTTTCCGTCAGTACAAAACAATCTACTTTACTCTCCCATGAGCATACATTTCATCTAAATTTTGGCATTCAATTGTTTAAAACATCCTACTTCCAACCAAAAAGATGTGTTACTGTTGAATAAAAGTACCATAACTTTTCCAATTTTATTCACTAAATACTATGACTTCCTCCATCTTGAGGCCTCAAGTACTTGATGGGTGCATTAACATGTAAAAATAATGTGAAATCATGGATTTTGTTTTTGTTTCTATGCCTGTCTTTAATTATCTCGTATAAAGAGGTAAAACTTTAACACATTTGAGGATTTCATACAAAAACGTTTGAAGGACAAACTTTCTCTTATTTCCTTGGGCACACTGACTCATCATTTTAGCTGCTATCTGAAGCAATCCCTGATAAAATACTTGTTATTATTTTTACCCACAGCAGCATAATTTAAATTCTAGTTATAAAGGCTTGTAAAACAAATTTGTATAATCACAATGGGAAATGATCTTCCCAATGGTACAGCTAAACTAATAAAGTAATTACGGCAGGGATGAACAGTTACAGTCCAAGCAATGTAAACTTGATCCCCATGTATAAAACCAGAGGCAAGGAGAATGTAAAATGTAGATAAGATCAGAGGGAAGAATAAGAGGATACTGGGAGTTTCCACACTTTCCTACAGATAGACATTATCCACCCACTTTCCCATGAGCCCACCATGGCAATGCCTTTTTCCACCTCATCTTGATTAAATATTTTTAAATGTCTTATGCAAAAAATACTGTGTTCTTTTAAAAGGTAATAAAATTCTGGCACAAAGAGGGAGTATATTCTTCAGTAATATTTACAAGTAATTTATAGATTTATTTGCATAAGATCTAATTAGGGAGTATTTTATGTTGCATTAGCTAAACTACAGTTGTTCCCATACTTTGTCAAGCACCAAGGTTTAATACATTTAACAACTTTCAGCAAATATCTATTGAGGGGCCCTTGTGTTTCAGGGATAGTATTAGTTGTTAGGGATACACAATGAATAAATACCAGCCCTTGAATTAAAAGTACATAGTCTTTGGACTTCCCTGGTGGCACAGTGGTTTAGAATCCACCTGCCAATGCAGGGGACATGGGTTCGAGCCCTGGTTCAGGAAGATCCCACATGCCACAGAGAAACTAAGCCTGTGTGCCGCAACTACTGAGCCTGCACTCTAGAGCCCGCGAGCCATGACACGACTACTGAAACCCGCGTGCCACAACTACTGAAGCCTGCATGCCTAAATCCCGTGCTCCGCAACAAGAGAAGCCACCGCAATGAGAAACCTGTGTACTGCAACAAAGAGTAGCCCCCTCTCGCCACAACTAGAGAAAGCCCGCTGCAGCAACGAAGACCCAAAACAACCAAATAAATAAGTAAATAAATAAAATAAATTTATATATATATATATAAAATTCTAAAAAAAAGTACATAGTCTTTAAGGCTCAAGGTAATATGACCACATAGTCTTTTAGAATTTATTCATTATTTTATTCAATAATTATTTGGTACCTACTGTATGCAAGTTACTGTCTCTATTTTGATACATGCACAATTTCTATGACTGTGTTTCACGTGTCTATTTTTAAATAACCGAAATTTATTCCTTGATATTATATAAGGATTATGTACGCTATTAATTTTTGAAGTCATCACTGTTGTCCATGCATTGCCAGTGCTTATGCATCAAGTTCTTCTGGAATATCCTAGCGTCTTTCTGAAAGCTACTTCTATTACATCATATGTGCTACTTATCCTTCAAGGCACACTTAATTGTCACATCCTGTACCCCACTGTCATACTTATTCCCAATTAGATGATGTATATATATATAATCTCTCCCTTTTTCAAATGCTCACGGCGTTCTCTCTGTGTCTCTAATATTGATAGCTTGTCTTGTGTTAGAGTGCATTGTGTATGTGGTGCCACCACCATCATTACCATAAGCAATAACAATACCACAAATTCAACCTTACTATTTTTATGTTCCTGAAATTGGGAATAGTTTCTGCTACATAGTAGAACCCATTAAATGCTTTTGTACATAAATTTTGCATAACTTTTCCTGCTGAATTTATAGTGCTTTTCAAAATACTTGACCCACACACTATATAATCCTTATATACGTAATAATAAAGTTAAAAGGAATTAAAAATGTATCTATCTGATTATCCCCCAAATTGCCCCTTAATTCCTCTCAGACAAAGTGTATTTGACGAGTAGACAATTAGATTTATCTAATATGGCATTTCTGGACCACAGAAGTCATAATAAGGATGCTTAGTTATTATATAATATTATAAAAATCTACAAAAATGTGTTATTTTAGAAAATTTTTGAGTAGTTTCATAAATTTAAAGTTAGGTAATGAATAATTGCTTTTGTATTACTGCATTATTTGTAAAATTCTCACCCACAATATTAATTAATATAAATATAGTATTCAAACAAACCTAGAATCTGTCTTTCCCTGCATAATATAAATTGTTGGATAGGAAAAGTTTAATTTCAAAGCAGAGTCATAGACTATTAGAGCTGAAAGAGATCCTGGAGATCAATCTGTGTATACATTCTTCTGCTGCTACTGAAGAGAAACAGCAGCTCAAGGAATTTTGCAATGAAACAAAGTGAACAAAGAAGTAATGAACATCTTAAAGGAACCCACTAAGCTCTTGGTTCATAGTTCACTGTTAGCTCCAAAATATAATGGCACATAAAACCATGGATATTTAGTGCCAACCTAACCAATTTAGACTTTCTCAATCTTACTGTGATTTCTCTTTTTAAAAAGAAAGATACAAATGGTGTTTAAAATTCAAATTAAAAAATGAAAGTAGGGCTTCCCTGGTGGCACAGTGGTTTAGAATCCACCTGCCAATGTAGGGGACACGGGTTCGAGCCCTGGTCTGGGAAGATCCCACATGCTGCGGAGCAACTAAGCCCTTGCACCACAAATACTGAGCCTGCACTCTAGAGCCTGCGTGCCACAACTCCTGAACCCACATGCCACAACTACTGAAGCCCGCATACCTAGACCCCATGCTCTGCAACAAGATAAGCCACTGCAGTGAAAAGCCCGTGCACCACAACGAAGAGTAGCCCCTGTTTGACGCAACTAAAGAAAGCCCACGTGCAGCAACAAAGACCTAACGCAGCCAATAAATAAATAATGAAAGTAAACATTAAGAAGAGGAAACCAATGTAATGGAATTTTAGAAACATCTGATTATTTTATATATATCACATGCCATCAATGGGAGAGTGGTACTTACATATCAGCATATTATTCTGTTCCAGGAAATATGGATCAAAAAGCACTGTCCTATTTATTTTCATAATTAAACATGTTTTATAAAGCACTGAGCAGCAATTTGTTTTTTATGAAAGGATACCATACATCCTACAAACAAAATGTTTCCCTACTGAAAATACGATTATAATTCCAGAATTATGGAGGAATCATCTCTCTACAGTCGAATCATTCTTTTCCTCCATGTCAGGTCATTTACTTGAAAAAGATTAGGACCCAATTTCAAAGTCAGGATCAGCTTTGGTAGTAGCAACCAGATTTTGATAAAATAATATTTCTTCTTTTTCTTCTACCATATCTTCAGTATAAATATCTCAAACAAATTATTTTCAGATCTAGATTTTTCATAAAAAGATACTTAAAAATGTTTCAAACATATAATTAAATATATTTATTTAAACTATAAATTCCATAATTTAATTTGGAATTGGAAAAATTACTGTTATTGAAAGTCTTCTCATCTTTCTTTATAGATAATTTTGATATTGTACAGAATACAAATGATACCAATTTCTTAACTGACATAAGATTATTTATTATTTGGGATTCTCTATCATATAAACTTTCTCAGTCTTTTAATAATTTGAAATGATGTTTTTATTTTGTATAATCTCTCATAATATAAAAATTTGACTCTGCAGAAAATCTCCACTTTGATATTTTTGCCACTGTCTTCAACCACTTTAAACGAGTTAAAAAAAAAAAACAGAATAAAAGAGAGACTATGACATTGCATTGTACCAAATTTCTATATCAGTGAACTATGCAATGGCATTTGTTTCTTTATTAACATAATTTTATGATCCTTTAATGTGCAGGTCACTGTAATAGATGTATAGCATTCAAGGAAATGGACATGGTTTCTCTATCCTAAAATATTCAGTCATCCTTTAACAAAATGTACATATTTAAATAATCTGTGTGTGTATATTATTGACAAATTCTTTGTGGTGTTAGGCCAAATAAAAATGATCTGATCTTAAAAATATTTTTGGCTTCTAGTTTGAATGATCTTATCCTCAAAAATGGGAAAAGAAGGGATATTGTAAGAACAACATTAATAAAGAGAAATTCAGAGCTCAAGTTCCATTTTGAGTTATATTATAGTAGCAATAAAATAATATTCATGTTTAACTAAGAAGATTCCAGTTTTATGTCATACCTAGTGTGTGACATGTAATTATAATAAAAACTATCATCCATATTTTAGCAACTTGCTGTGTATAGATAACAAAACACACATGACATGGATCTAGTAAGCATGCCATCTTTATAAATGTTTACGTCTGTTCTATTGTGCCCTATTTGTTTAGTTTTAGTTTCTCATTCTAACAAAATAATTTTTAGCTTTACTTTCTGAAGTTTATTTATTTATTTATTTATTTTTTTTGCGGTACGCGGGCCTCTCACTGTTGTGGCCTCTCCCGTTGCGGAGCACAGGCTCCGGATGCGCAGGCTCAGCGGCCATGGCTCACGGGCCCAGCTGCTCCGCGGCATGTGGGATCTTCCCAGCCCGGGGCACGAACCCGGATCCCCTGCATCGGCAGGCGGACTCTCAACCGCTGCGCCACCAGGGAAGCCCTATATTTTTTTAAACAGAGATTTTACTTATGAAAGTATGGAAGAAAAGATTTTTCTGAGGCACCCTACACAAATATTTTTCTATACTTTTTTTTTGAAGCTTTCAAGAAATAAAGAAGATCTCCAGGGACAAAAATAATTATTAGTTGAAACTGGAATGAAGAGTAAGCAAACATGAAATCAGGGGGTCAAACTGAAAACAAATGCCTATTATCAGCACTATCATCTGGAAACTGAGCCTTCAGACAGCAATAAGTTAATCCCAGATTAATTCAGAGACACTGGAAAAGAGTAGAATGTCTGAGTTGTGACCTCCATTTACCAGTTATAGCCAATTTACACTCCAATGTTTCTGACATATTAAAGAGAGAAAGAAAAAGAAAAATCTTATATTTAAATTTATATTGAATAACATTTAAACAGACAGGGTATTTTTAGAGAAATAAAAACAAATCAAAACAAAATAAAAAACAAATGACTGAGATTTAGGTAAGCAAAGGACATTAGAGTTTAGAATAATCAAAAACTGATTAAATAATTATTCAAATATTTAAAGAAATAAAATATGAAGATAAAATGAGAATATTGAAAATAACAAAACAGATTTTAAAAAATAGCCATGTACAAATTTAGAAATAAAATATATTTTTATAATATCTAAATGGTTTAACAGGAAAGTAATAAAAAAAGGAAACAAAATCTGGTTTTATTAAAAAGATCAGTGAAAGTGATAAATCTCCAGCTAGGCTAACCAAGAAAAAAAAAAAGACGCAAATGACGACTATCGGAAATGAAAGGCTGAAAATTACTACCGATTCCATGGGTTATAGAGATAATAAATGAATCAAAAAGGATAGTAAAGTTAATAAAGGAATAGTATGAATAAAACCATACCCATAAATATTATAGTATAGTTGAAATGGATCATTTATTTAAGAGACACAAGCTACCAAAACAGGAAGAGAAATAGATCACTTGGAGATATATATATATATATATATTCAATAATTAAGAGCCTTCTAAAAAAGAAAACATGTCTGTGTTCCTGAAAAAATCATTTTTGATATTAAACTCCAAGGTGATAGAATACTTTTAATAGGAAATGTTATCTTTGAAGTGACTATATAATTGCCCCAAAGACAATGGTTAAAACAGAAAGGCTTTCTTTATATTTTACTGGAAATTTTAACAATATTTGGCCTCCAATGTCAAAAGAAATAGTAGCTAACACTTATGTAGCACTTCTTATAAATCAGAAATGACTAAGTATTTTACCCGTACTATAACTTATTCATCCCAAAAAGTAGCACAGGAGGTAGGGAACTATAATTATCCTTGTTCTACAAATGGGAAAACAGGCACAGGGAAATTTTCCAATTCATAACATTAGGAAATGGCAGAACTTGGATGCAAACTTGGGCAAGTGGCTTGCAAATCCAAATTCCTAACTACCCCAGAGAGGATAGGGCTATACAGGAAGACAAAGACAGTTAAAGAAGACCAAGAAAGTTGTATTTTAAGCACATGAAGTGATGTGTATGAATTCTCTTTCATGTATTTGATAGCTGCTAAGCATTCATTAGCTTATATTTAAAATGACTTTTCTGTCATTTTCCTGATTGTTGATAAGAAATGGGCAAATCCAGCATGTGTTCAGTCTATCGCACAAAAAGCAGACATTAGGAAAATTAAGCCCATTTTTGTTGCCTTCACACAAATGAATGACAACTTGTCAGGGCGTAAAACTCGTGGAACACAAAGTTTTTCTCTAAAATCTCTATATGTGTTGTTAAAATCTGACATCTGATTTCCTGACCAATTTTTCATCCTTTATATTATTCTCTTTACTTTGCTTGCAGTTTCTTTTTTCTTGATGTGAAGATATTTGTGATTTTTGTAAGAGTAAGGGTCTCTCCATTTTTAAAAAATCGATGGATTATTTTCTGCTTGAAATGTCCACAACTAAGAGGGGCATCTTAAAATTTCCAAGATTAGCTGGGTTTTGTGACGTGTCTCCTTACCTTATCCTAGATTATTAGAAAATGAAAGCTCATCGGTATTGCTCAGATATCAGTTGTGTATTAGCTATGTTGTCAACATAGTAGTAATCAGCCCAGTTCATGCTATTTTGTATTTTTACCCTATATTTTTATGATATGAATATTGTCACTCAAACTTTCTGTTTTTTACCTGGCATATCATTGTTCCAGTGTTTTTATTTAATCATATGACTATTTTCTTTTAGTTGCGTCTACTGACATAAGCATAGAGTTTTAGTTTAAGGTTGCCTTTTTGACTGGCTTTTTCAAATGTTCCCAGGCTGCCTTGTCAGTGTATTAGGAGCAGGGTAGCAGAAGCCAGTATTACAGGCAACAATAACCAGTTAGATTCAGGTATATCAGGTTAGTGATTGCTTTTTGCTCAGTCTAAGGATGTGATTTTGCTGATGTTGAGCTTGGCTATTTGTAGATATTTCCTTAAATAGAAAAAAAGAAGTGCAAGTTAGCTTGTATAAATCCTTCCTGAATGACGATATAAACTAAAGCATAACAGGACTGTGGCACAGCAAAAATTAAGCATGTTAAAATCAGCAAGATCATGTATTAATACCAGCTGTGCATTTCCATTAGGGATTCTGAGGTACCTTGGGAAGCAAAACTGGGACAAACCGAATATGTTTCTATTCTCTATAGCCATGCAATTTAAGCTGCCTTTCTAGATTCTTAGTTAAAAAAATCAGGATGTAAATCTAACCTAGCAATGGGCAATCTTTGTTTGGCCTCATCCATATTTTGACCTAATTGTTCTCTTTATAGCAGGTGTTCAACCAAGAAAATCGCTTGGTTATCTGGGTATAGTTAAAAAAGTAAAAGAACTAACATCACTCCCTTATCTCTCCACCTACCTCCAGCTCACCATTGTACATTACTTAAATCCCCTTATAATTCAGAAATTTTTTTTTTCAAGAGTGAAGTAACTATCCATGTATATATGTATGATGACTTCAAGACAATAACTTTTCAGTACTTGATTGCCTAGTTGGTGTCTCTTTGGGCACACTTGAGTTGTGGGCTGGTTTAAAGCAAAAAAAGTGTGGCAAGGAGCACATGCATGTGGGATTTTTTTTTTTTTTTTTTTTTTTTTTCTGTACTCGGGCCTCTCACTGTTGTGGCCTCTCCCGTTGCGGAGCACAGGCTCCAGACACGCAGGCTCAGCGGCCATGGCTCACGGGCCCAGCCACTCCGCGGCATGTGGGATCTTCCTGGACCCAGGCACGAACCCGTGTCCCCTGCATCGGCAGACGGACTCTCAACCACTGCACCACCAGGGAAGCCCGCATGTGGGATTTATGGTCACAAATCAATAAGAAACTTTATTCAGAACTGTTGCAATTATATTATATTCTTTAATTTTAAGCGAAGTGTTAATAAATTCATCTTCATAAAATAGCTGAGGAAATTAAGGAACATCACAGTTGAGTTACTTGTCCAAGATTATGTTGAATTAAGTGACTGAATTGGGAGTATAATTCACATGAAAGAACTCTGACTGAAACACTTGTCACCCCATTAATCTCTAGGCTCAATCCCCCTAATCTGGTTGATGAAGTAATTTCTCCCTTAATGTAAAACTATTCAAAATTGTGATCAGCTCTTAAAAGCAGGAAACCCTCCTTTGATCAAGGAAATTTACTTCTAAGCCTTGTAATGTATTTATTACATTGTGCCATGTTTTTTCTCACTTCCTCATTTACCATACTGAGTACATTTTATACCTTTATTGAATAGCATCGACTTACCTTATAACTGAATAATTTCATTACTTGTATAATTCAGTTCCCTAATATGGTTATGCTGCTTTCAAGTTAATTTTAAATTGAAATTAGTAGTTAATCAATATATTTCAAATTCATTTCTAAAGCAAAGGCTTATTAACCACCTTTTGGAAGTTATATACAAAATTTTTATTTTTAAACTTTTATTACATCTATGTGTGTGTGCTGGCACCATGTATAACTGTCTGTATATACTCATATATATGAATGGTCAAAGACATATCAAACACATGTAAACCAATAAAAACCTCAGCATTGCAGTGATTATATCAGATACAGTAGCACACTACCAAATGCCATTTTCTTTGTGTGACACGTTTAAGTATTGACCCTGTTTATACATTTCAATCCTATTGGGCTAGTACAGTTTTTCTATTTTACATATGTGAAATTCAGAAAGGTTAATTAACCTGGCTGAATTTACACAGCCAAACAGTTCAGCTGTAGAGATTCAAGTTCAGTCTTATCTACTTTGCAACTCACATTTCTCTCATTTCACTGCCCTGTTAGGGCACAGACTCTGCTATCACATGTCAGTAAAATATGCATAGAATCCTAATAGGTATAAATCATAATAAATTCAGTTTGTGATCTGATTCACTTAAGTCTATAGTAGTTCCCTCTCACATTTTATGCTAGTGCTAAAGCAAATTATCTCTGCTTTGAAACAGAATCACTTTTTCAGCAGCTATTTGAATTTTATTTTTGTGCCTCCCTATGCTCCAGTGTAATAAATGAGTTAGATTATAAAGGTGAGTCTATTTGTAGAAAAGCTTATAGATCTATTTATGACATTATCTCCCAAGAACAAATGTTTCCATGTTTCCTTACGCTATCAAAACAAACACATGAAAAAAATGTGCGCGATCTTCAGTATCAGCCTTGGTGATTAAATCTTAGATATGAATGAGTGGTGAAACACTACAAAAACAGACACTGAAGAACTACCAGGGAATGCCTAGGATGGTGAAGGGATTGAGAAGCCCACCTATAGATAGAATTATAGAGAAAACTGGCTTATCTGGGTGTGTGTTGACTCGGGAGG
This sequence comes from Delphinus delphis, assembly GCF_949987515.2. NCBI lineage: Eukaryota > Metazoa > Chordata > Mammalia > Artiodactyla > Delphinidae > Delphinus > Delphinus delphis. Next base: position 80,483,284 of record NC_082694.2, read on the forward strand.
TGTTAGATACACTCCCAAATCTCTGAATGGCTGTCATATGCGTAAGAAAACACCATGTGCTGTGTCATCCCATATATCTCACATGGGAGAGGTATTGTAGAAAGCAAGTGTTGATATATTATTATAAAGAATGGTAAGCTACCTCTGCTCCTTGAGACAGTCAAATGGAAGATGGATAACCAAAAGTCAACCAGAATCATGTATCCAAGATTCTTTATTTTTAAAGGGCTGAATTTGTGTTTTTAGTTCCTTTCTAACTCTGGTATTCTGTGACTTAAAGATTGGAGACGTTTCCATTTTTTATTTTCTTTCTATATTCATCTACAAGTTGCATGATAGAGATTTATAGTATGGGAGTCATGTTAGATTATCTGCCTTTAAATTTAAATCCTGAGTCTCCTAAACATTCAATACATGAGAAACATACTGATTCTAAACCATCAGACATCACCTCTAGTATACTGGGCATGAATAGGACAGACATGTATTAACTGTCTTGACATATGTAAGACAGATGTGTGTGGAGAAAATAGAAACACAATTTTGACCTGTAGCTTGAACTTCAAACTGGTTAGAAACTAATAGCCAGTTAAAGCATAATTGGGCGCTCAGGCTATTATGGAGATAAATTTCTTCAGCTCTTTCTTCTTATTTTAACTTTCACATGCATTTCCCAGGTTGTTCCAATCTTCCCTTTCTTCAGAATGTTTTTATTGCCTCTCATTGTTCAGGTACTTATTGGATTTTTAGAAACTGTTCTTATTTTCCACTGTTTGACTCTCATTTATCTATAGGGACTCAGCTTGCATTTTCTTTTAAAATTTTCTTGTTTCTCTAGCTATTTTAGATAAAGACTTTACCCTATAAAGTTCCATTTACTGGGACACTAATTTGGGGGGATCTTTCTTTTTCAGGGCAGTTGTCACATCCATCCTGGGCCCCTGAGTGATAAGAACAAGATAACATACATCAATTTAAGGATGCATGAAATAAAGTTCAGAAAAATTTGAAGTATACTTGGCATTAGTGGAAAGTCATACTTTCACTCTCTACTATCTGTCTACTCCAATAGATCCCAAGTTCCTTGAAAACAGGATTCTTTTTTTTTTTTTGCTGTATTCTTAATAATTTGGTTTGAATTTCTCCAGGTGAATTTCAAAGTTCTAACAGTTATTCCCTCCCCAGAGAGGAGAACCTTTGTTGTGCTTCAAAGTCAAAATGAAATGATAAAGAACATCGATTGGATTTACATCATGAAGGGATGTCTTCTTGGAAGAGAGTTACAAATGGCAAAGAAAGAAAACCTTAATTTATGTATTAATGTTTTCTAAACTGGCATATGGAACACAAAACAATTTTGTTTGTCTAACTAGGTCTGTCTGTCTATTTGTCACTATCTGTCCATCTTTTCACTAACGGAGTGGTAAGGATTGGAAAACTAGGATGGGTCTCGGAGAGTACAGGAAAAACGGGCAGAGCAGATTATTCTGCTCAACTACTAGATCTGACCTGGTACTAGCGTGACTTGAGGGATTTTCAAACGTTTTATCCAGCTTACCGAAGTTGGAGCCTATATCGGGAGTTAGAATGAAGACAAGGAGAATTCAAATGTGGACTTTTACATGCATTGGGGATTAGTATCAAAGTGAGAATCAGAAACCCAAAACCTTTGCCCAGAATGTTTGGTAATCATGACCTAAACTGACATTGAAAAATAAATGCTTTATTCCATGGGATTTATGAGAAAGTGTGAGGTTGCAGAAATAGAAAGCAACAGATATTCAAGTTCACAGATTAATTTCATGGTGGTCTGGGTGAAGAGCCTCTTGGCAACAAAAGTGCAGATGATAACTGGGACTATAAAAGATAGGCATATGCCTTTCTAGGTCGTAGGGACAAATCTAGGCCAGCAACGGGGTGTCAGTCCTAATATGAGAGAAAACATCCCAAGAAAGCAATGATTATGCACCAAGAGAGAAGTCCAGCCAATCTTGCCGAAATGGCAATGACAGTAGAGGGAAAAGGCAAGGTGGACACATTTCCAGTCTTATGGAAACAGCATTAATTTGGGATCCAGCTACTGTGGAATATACTACTCCTCACATACTGCTTGCCTTAGTCATGAATGATTGAAGAGCTGAGTGAGGCTGAATGCAAAAGATGCACATTTCAGTGAAGACAGCTGGTAAAAAGCAGGATCGGAAAGAAAAAAATGGGCACTTCCTTGGCAGTCCAGTGGTTAAGACTCTGCAGCCCCAATGCAGGGGGCAAGGGTTCCATTCCTGGTTGTGGAATTAAGTTCCCGCAAGCCACATGCCACACAGTGCGGCCTGGAAGAAAAAAAGAAAAAAGAAAAAAAGCAGGAACTAGCAGTATAACTACTGGACTAAAATAAAAGCCTGAAATTTAATTTGTAGACATGGACTAATAGTTTCAGAGACTACAAAACTTGCTTAATTTAAGAAAGTAATGTTTTTAGCAAGAAATAAAAGACCAGTTTTGGTCCAAATATTATATAAAAGCACAGAACATGTAGTATAGACCCAGAACTAGGACAGCAAAAGATTGTTTTCAAATGAAAATCCAGAGAGAGAAACACGACTGCTACTCCTAGGTAAGACTTTCACCAATTCCCTAGCATCTAGTGAAGAGTAATTAACAGTTAACATCATATCAAACATACATGTATTTTTTGTAAATCATTAGTGAATTTTTCCTCCAGTGTCATGTCTTACTGTACTACGTATCTGAAATTAAAGAGCAGATGAAACATAAATTTTAGAGAGATTTAAGGAACCTAAATAGAGTTAGTTTAAGAGTTTTCAAGGACTATTTCAAATAAGTAGTTCGTACATTGATATACAAATACCTAAAAGTCTAGATTGGCCCATTCTCCCTGTCATTATATCTATAGAAATAGTTCTAATTTACAGAATAAAGATTTTTCTTCCAGAATATGGCCCATGAACAGAGAGAGAGAGAAAACTTGTTCTCTTAACCCCTTACTCATTTTTGTGCCTCAGAAAAATATTATTACCCTTTTTTCATCTTATGTTCTTTAAAAAAATAAAACCACCATTACCACCCAGCTCACTGAGTTGTTGTGAGATAGAAGATAGGTAGATATAAATTGTGTCCATGAAATGGTAATACATTAATACACGACTCTTTCAGTGACTTTTAGTAAGCCTGACTTCTAAACAATGCACACAAAGTTTGTTCTTTCTTACTTTCTTATCTCTGCCTGCCTTTAAAAAATAGGTATATTTAATTTATTATCTCTTCTTCCACAGTTGACTTTCTCTTAAAAACAAAGGGGAAATATAACACTAAGAAAGTGCTGTTTTCTTATGAGTACTTTTAAAATTCTTATTTGCTATTTTATCAACAAACTATGTCAAGTGTCTATGTTGAAAATAGAGATGCATGAATACCCAAGTTTCATTATTTTTGGTATTTTGCCAGTGGGCAGTTTAGTGTCTTATTATGAGCCATAAAATTTGCAGCAATTTTGAAATTAAGAACACGGACATTACAAATTACACTGCATAAAATTTCACAAAGCCAGTGAGATATAATTTCCATTTGTGGAAAAATTTCTGAGATTAAGTGAGAATAGAAGGCATGAGAAATTCACCAATTAAAGCATCTTTAAATGTTGGCATTGAATGAGATTGTAGAGGATAACAAATGCAATTAATTATCATCATTTTCTTTTAGACACCTAATGTAGTACAAGGAAGGAACTGCAAACTTTGAATTCAGAACACAATAAATTTGACGCTTGGTTCCATTATGTGCCAGATTTTTGAGTTGGACAAATCATTTACCCCTTTGATTTTCAAATCTCTCATACATAGAAAGGAGAAAATGAAGCTTAATGTTAAGGCTGTTATGAAGATTATTAATATATAATTATATTAGTCCTTGGCACAGTGATAGAGACTAGCTCTCATTATTAATCATGAAGCTATGACTTGGGTGGTAGAGGTTTAATAACCCGTACTTATACATAATGCTTTATAGTTTCCAAGGGTCTTTTCATATGCAATACCTATTTTATATAAGGTAAGTAAATGCATAATAACAACAGCTCACATTTCTTGACTGCTTGCTATGTGATAGGCACCTTGCTAATCATTTTACATCCATTTTCTCATTTCATTCTAAGGCAACTCTTTGGTATAGGCATTATTAATATAAGTCCTGATTTAGAGATAAGGAAACAGTCTTAGAGAGATTAAGTTGCTGAAAGTTCCTAGTAAGCGGTGAGCCAAAATTCAGCATCTTATTTCTCACATCAGAGGCTGAGTTTGTAAGCACTGAACAATACTACCTGCTGAAAATATGACTGAATTAAACCAGAATATAAGTCTCATACAAATGACACTAAGTTTGGGTGACCTTGATAATATTTTTATTATTTCTGTATATTTTTTGGAAGGTTTGAAAAACTTAGAAACTATTTTCATAGCATACAATGACCTTTTGGAATATGAAAGCCACAAAATAATTGATAATATTGCCCAGTCAATTTTCAACATCAATTTTATATTCATCATCAGAGTTTTAGAGGCGTATATGTTGATGCAAAAGAACTTTGCTGTGACTGTTTGTATTCTGAGAGATATAGGTGAGAGAAATAGCTGAATTTAAATTTAATTAATATTAAGAAATATAATACATTTGTAAATATTAGGTTAAACAATTGTCTTAAGAGTTTCTTAAGTTCTTTCTAATAACATATAGATTATTTTCAGCATGATATGTGGTTATGAATAAAGAAGGTACTTCTTTATTTGACTTTGAATTTCAGCTTTTAAGCTTGTGATTCAATGAATTATAATTTACTTACTTTGCATTTCCAAGTGTAAAGTGCTGTTTCATAGAAAAAAAGACTATTGCATAAATGATACTGTTGCACCATACATCTTAGTGATTATAATCATGTGTTACGGCATTTTGGTTGCCTGCTTATTACACATTTGTGGATATATTTCTTATGGCTATATTATTATAAGGTTTTAGGCAATTTTCTGATATATGAAGGCCTAAGTGCAACCAAGAAAACTTCCTGGTTTCAGAATCCTTCAATTTTAAAAATATATTTATTGATTTCCAATGGCACTGGTTGGGTTTCCTGGGAAGAAAACTCTGAGATGGAGATCAAATGTGCAGAGAGTTTACTAGGGGATCAACATCTGCAGGAGAGAGTGAAGCAGGGAGTGAAGGAGTGCTTCTCTTACCTGGCAGGAAGAGAAATACTCTGTGAAGCAGTAACAACAATGATTCAGAAAATCCTAAAGGGGTTCAAGAGCTGGGAGAGCCCTGTAGAATTGTGCTGAACTGGGGCAAGGTGACTGGCTCTTTTTTATAGCCCTCTCAACCAGTTATTGAATGCAGGTTGCCTCTGGAAAGAAAGCATGGGCTTGTGCGAGGTGAGCCTCCTCAGCTGAGGGCAGTTACCCCACAAGGCATCCGATGGATGCTGTTCAGACTGACAGTGGCAGGGAGCCCTCGGCGGTCAGCTTTCCCTGGAGATTGCGTCAAGGGAGGGGAGCCAACTTGTCCAAGGCTACGACACATTCCCAGGTGACCTATATCGATTGACTGATCAATATAAGGATATAAAGGCCTGACCCTTTACTATGGACTGAATTATAGCACACCCCCCCGAATTTACTTAGAAGCCTTAACTACTCTCCCCATATGTCTGTACTGAAAATAGGACTTTTAAGGATACTCTTAAGGTTAAGTGAGATCATAAGGTCAAATCCCTGATCTGGTAGAACTGGTGTTCTTTTCAAAGAGGAAGAGAGACCAGAGCTCAGGCTTGTTCTCATGTGAGGGCACAATAAGAAGGCAGCCTTCTGCAAGCTCACCAGAACCTGAACGCTGCCAGAATCTTCATCTTTGACTTCCCATTCTCCAAAACCATGAGAAAATAAATTTCCAGTGTAAAACCACCCAGCCTTGATATTTTGTTATGGCAGCCTGAGCTGACCAAGACACCCTTTCACTCTAATTTGTAAGAGTTCTGATTCTGTTTCCCAGGAAACCCGATTTTGATGGTTGGGACTGGAAGGGGTATAAGAAAACAGCTACTTGGATGGAGCTGGAACATCTGTTACCCAGCCAGAAATGACTACATTACAAGTGGTAAGTAAAGCACATATCACCTTTGGCACAAAATAGTGACGCAACTGTTGGAACTTTATCACTGGTGAACTAAGATGGTATACAGTGAAGAGAAATTCCTTGACTGGTTCAGTTTATCAAGGACTTGAGGAATATGAGTGAACTAGTAATTGTAAGAACAATGGAATCAGATGGGTATTGCTAAGAAAAAAAAAGATAACGAATAGTTGAGATCGATTAACTGGCAATTCAAAGCTAAATGTTAAACTCAGAGGACTTTTTTCTCTTTATTTTTGAAGTGTAGTTGATTTATAATGTGTTAATTACTGCTGTACAGACAAGTGATTCATTATATATATATAGACATTCTTTTTAAAATATTATTTTCCATTATGGTTTATCATAGGATATTGAATATAGTTCTTTGTGCTATATAGTAGGACCTTGTTGTTTATCCGTTCTATATATAAAAGCTTACATCTGCTAACCCCAAGCTCTTACTGCATCCCTCCCCCAACCCCCTCCCCCTTGGCAACCACAGTCTGTTCTCTAGGTCTGTGATTCTGTTTCTTTCATAGATAGGTTCATTTGTGTCATTTTTTAGATTCCACATATAAGTGATATGGTATTTGTCTTTGTCTTTCTGACTTACGTCACTTAGTATTTTAATCTCTAGTTGTACCCATGTTGCTGCAAATGGCATTATTTCATTCTCTTTTATGGCTGAGTAGTATTCCACTGTATATATGTACCACATCTTCTTTATCCATTCATCTGTCGATGGACATTTAGGTTATTTCCATTTCTGGGCTATTGTGAATAGTGCTGCTGTGAACATAAGGGTGCATGTATCTTTTTGAATTATAGTTTTGTCCAGATACATGCCCAGGAGTGGGATTGTTGGGATTGTTGGAGTGGGATTGTTGGATCATATGGTAGTTCTGTTTTTAAAAGTGCTTCCTAGTTCTTGCCTACAGGGAGCTAAACAATTTTTTTTTTTGGATTAACTGTACACTAGGTAAAGAAAAATATTGCAAAGTTTTCAGCACTGTTGAACACAAAGTTGACCAAAGTGTCATCAGGGCTTCCCTGTAGGAATAGGTCCATTGAATACTGGGCCCACCCTGTGGTCATTTATACAATCCCCAAATAGACCTGTTTGTTGGTACAAGCACCAAAGGGCTCCCCAGTCTTTGGGATTAGAGCTGTGATATTGAGGAAGGCCACATGGAAGCCACTAATTTGAACCTCCCACTTCAGCCAAGATAAAAAGATGAAAAACACCACATCTCAGGTTAAATGGCAGAAATTAGTATCACCTTTAAAGACCTCAAGGATACAGAATTTCCTTTTATATCTCTATAAATTTCAACAATCCCTACAAAACAAGCAGATGGAACCTGGAGAATAATAATGGATTCCTGCAGACTCAACCAAGTAGTTAGTAGCTCCAATTACTGCTACTGTCCAGATGTGGTATCCTGGCTAGAAAAGATTAATATGACCTTTGATACATGGACTACAGCCATTGATGGGGAAAATGAATTCAGTCCTATCAGAAAAGAGGATTGAAAACTATTTGTATTTACATGGAGCTGACAAATTTTGCTCTGGAGGTCTGTTAAGTGCCCTGAATTCTGTCACAATACAGTGCAAAGGGATCTGGACCATCTGGTAGTTCCCTAACATAACAAAGCGGTGCATTATGTCAATAAAATCATATATTCAGACCAATGAGCAAAAAATGATTGGCATGTTAGAGGTCTTGGCAAGACATTTGTCCTCCAGAGGGTGGGAGATAAATGCTACAAAGGCCTGCCACATCAGTAAACTTTTTAGAGGGAGCAGAGGTCTGAAGCATGCTAGAATATCCTTCAAAAGTAAAAGACCACTTGTTCATCATGTACATCCTACAGGAAGGAAGAAGACACAATTCCTGGTAAATTGCTTTCAGTTTCTGAGGCATAATATTATATTGTACCCCTGGAAATATTGTTTTGACCTGTATACTGAGTGACACAAAGGTTTGCCCCCTTTGAAAGGAGCTCAAAGGAAGAAAAAGGTTTGCAGTAAATGCAGGCTTGTGCTAAAAGTAGCCCTGATGTTTGGCCCATATGATCCAGCTGATGTTGTGATACTACAGGCATCATTGATGGGAAAAGATGTTTTGAAGAGTTTATTATAAGCACCAATGGAAGAATCATAATGCTACTAAGGATAATCAGAACTACTAAGGCTCTGGAGCGAGACCATGACAAATGCGTGAGAGATTATACACATTTGAGAAATAATCCTTGGCACGCTCTCAGGTTCTGCTAGAGTAAGAGGGCCTGACCCTGAGTCATCAAATGATTATAAAGCTGTAAATGTCCCCATAGGCTGAGTTTTGTGAGATCCACCAAGTCATAAGGTCAGGTGGTCCAAACAGCCAAGTAGATAAGCTGGCAGAGCTACCAGATAGTCTGTCTTGACCACCTAGTGTCAGTACAATGGACTCATATATTAAATAAACATGGAAGCTATGTATGGGTCCAAGAGTATGAGCTCTCACTTACCAAGTCTGATTAGCTACTGGTATCACCAAATATCCAAACTTAACGGAACAGAGACCAACACTTTCAAAAAGACCAACAGGTTTCCTGTTGGCAAGTTCTTCACATAGGACATTTTCTATTTTAGAAGAGCCCACCTTTCACATATCCTGGCCATGGTTTTGCCTTTCCTGTCCTCGAGGACTTAGCTAGCACCACCATCTGAGGACTTAAGAGATTTTTGTCCCAATTGTACATGAGCCCACATGGAATCTCATTAGTCCAAAGGTTGCATTTTATAGCCACAGAGGTGTGGAAATGGAACCATAGCTTGGATTCTACCAGTTACATCCCATACCATACTACACATACCCTCCCAGCCTAATAAGAAATTGAATAAGGCTGTTGAAGTCTCAGGTGAAGCACTGCTTTATAAGAAATACTTCATGAGGGGCTTCCCTGGTGGCGCAGTGGTTGAGAGTCCACCTGCCGATGCAGGGGACACGGGCTCGTGCCCCGGTCCGGGAAGATCCCACATGCCACGGAGCGGCTGGGCCCGTGAGCCGTGGCTGCTGAGCCTGCGCGTCTGGAGCCTGTGCTCCGCAGCGGGAGGGGCCACAACAGTGAGAGGCCCGCGTACCACAAAAAAAAAAAAAAAAAAAAAAAAAGAAATACTTCATGAGAAGGGGCAATATCATCCAGAATGTGGTACACTCTATATTTTTCCAGCTTTATTGAAGCATAGTTGACAAATAAAAATTTTATGTATTTAAGGTGTACAATGTGAAGTATACATTGTCAAATGATTACCACAATCAATCTAATTAACATATGCATTACCTCACATAGTTACCGTGTTATTGTGTGCGGAGAGATCTTGAGATCTATTCTCTTAGTAAATTTCAAGTATACAATACATTATTATTAATGTGCATAGTATTATAAATATAGGGGAAATAGTTCATATATTCAGTTAACTGGTATGAGTGTAATTTAAGAGCTATATAACTAAGTGTTTATAATAGTGTCCAATTAATCTCTTTTATTAAGTAAAACATACATCCATGTGATTGATTTCCTTGGTAATGACATGAGGTAAAGTTGAGTTCCATGTCAACATTATTAAGAATTATACTTTGGGAAGAGGTTAATTGCAGTCATACAGTTATATGATTTCAGATCTGTGAGGAGTCTGGAATAATGTGGTACAATCTCAGTATTTTACGTAATAGGAGATAGACTCAGAGAAATCATAGAGATGATTTCCTCGCTTCCAGGACAGTGCCATTTCCTCTCTGTCTCTGTTGCCCCATAAGAAGATACACAATGAGCAGCTGCTCAGCATGCTAAGATTGTTTTTCTTAAAGTTGAGTCTGGTTCCCATCAATCTGGATTTCTGAATTGTTCTGTGATTGAGTTTTTTAAATTGACTTGAAGCAGAAAACCAATGTACTCAGCTACTCCCTCCCATCAGCAGTATCTTATCTTATTCGCCTTCCTGTCTCTCCAAATACCTCATCAATTCTTAATGTCCTTTCCAGACTGCTCCATAAAGCAGGGTAGGCTTTATGAGGAAAGCTGTTCAATACATGTCCAAACCAAATGATGGCTTATGTCCTTTATTTTTGAATGAGTGGTTTGGTACTTCTGCAAACATCTTTTCTGTTTAAAGATGACTGGCTGTAATCGTCTCCTCCCCTTCTTCCACTTTAGAGACTATTGAGTTCCTTGCCTGGTTGCCTCTCCTCCTCTGCCTGATCAGCAGGTCCAAGAAGCTGAACATTATTGGACTGTGTTGTTCTCAGTGGTTATGAGTAAAGAATTGTGCAATCCAAACAGGATCACTTGTATGTCCAGTCTTTGCCTGGTACCACGTATGACTAATTTTTTAAATTTCATGACAAACCTAAAAGGATTTAAACAACTTAAGAAATAGATGAGAAAGCCAACACTTAAGTTTAAGAAAATTACAGAGAAATAGTAAATAAGGTCACTCATTGTTTCCCAAGTGAGCAGTCATTTATTTATTCACTTATTTATTAGACAGACATTTATTGAACATATACAGTGTATTAGACAGGCTGCTAGTTACTAAGACACATGCAGGTAAGACGTGTGTACCATTGACCTTAGTGAAATTACATTCTCTTATTTGAAGCAGACAATCCATTAGATTACTGAGTGATGTGAGAGAAAGTAGATGCAGAATAAATGAGAAGAGAGCATGGATTGTGTTCTGAGACACCTTGATTTAAACAATAGGTAGAATACACAAAATGATTTGAAATGGAAGGCCCCAGAGTGAGTGGCTTCATGGGAGCCAAGTGAGATTTGTAGTTTAAAAAAAAAAAAAAAAAAAAGGATAGTGATCAGTAGGGGAAATGCCACAATGCCACTGATGAAAAATATAAGAATTTGAAATTAAGGAATTTATTTGAATAGAAGAATTTCACTAGAGATTTAAGAAGTTGTAAAGAGGAAAGAGGAGAATGATAGCGGAAGTGGAACCCTGAATAAAAATAGTTGTGCGCTTGTTTTAATATTGGCCATGTTTTTTAAGAAGAAAAAAACATACTGATCTTTAAATGCCTTTAGGAGGAAATCAGTGACAAGGGAGCAGATAATGAATAAGGTAAATTCCTGGTGAAGGACTCAGAGTTCAAATCGTAGGTGGGAAAACAGATCTCCTTCCCCTTGCCTGGAGTGAAATGAGGGGCAGAGGCAAATCCCCTCTTGGTCTGAGAAAATCAGAGAAAAGTCCACCTGATAAAAGAAAAGGAGAATGCAGCATAGGACATTTGTAGAGATTAAATAATTGAAGAGCAGTTTGAAAGAACAGAAAAGCAGACTTACTAGAAAAAAAAATTTACTGTGGGAACTCTAAGTCAATGTTTGAAAAAGACCATAGATTTTTAGTAACATCAGTCTGCGTGGTTATATGATTTATCTTTTCTCTAGATGCCTAGCATTCAGGGGTCTCAAAGGTAGATATTTTTTAAAGTGTTTTGGCAGTAGGGGAAACAAAAAAGATAATGGGAAAAGGAGGTATAAGACATGGATGATGTATTAGAATACCAGATTTACATCAAAATCACTTACAGAGCTATGTAAAAAACAGACAAGCTATACACAAGTTATGACCTACCTTGTGGGAGAAGAGTCTTACTCTATGAGTAAGGACTCTCATGAAAACCTGTCTAAAAAGTTACAAATCCCTGATACACAGTCAGAGCATAGAACACCTTTCGTAATCCCATAATCTAAGCACGTTGGAAATGGACATGAAGAAAGAGGAAATTGCTTCAGGAAAAAGTATAGGACAAAAGGTTTTAATCACATTAAAACACAGATAATGTGTTTGTCATTGAGAGAAAGCAAAGGAAGAAGAGATCAGAGAGTCTTTACAGCTTCAGAGTTTGAGTAGTTTAGGTAAAGGCAAGACTCAGAATGAGCCCATAAAAATGAGTGGAGAGAGAGGAATTGAGTAGAATATTGTGAGAAACAAAGTCAAGGAATTGAGAAACCAGGCCATTAAATGTGACTTCGAGTCTCATCTTGTTATTAGAAAGGAATCAACTCATTTGAGCTAATCAAATTCTCATCTTCAGTATCTTCATCCATAAAATATGGGTTAGGATATCTATGATTAATTTCAGCTCTAAATACAGTATGAAATTATGAATGTTATTCAAGTCTCATTATGATCTATGTGCATACAAAACTATTTCAGTGTTATTCCACCCCTGGAATTCCTTATACCAAAATTTTTGATAAATTTATGTAGTTAATTCTGTTACCTAATTTTATTAATTGGTTTATAGCGAAAACCAGGGGATTTCAGGAAGAAAAAAACCTGTGACTAACATATTTATTTTTACATTTGTGAGAGTCAGTGAGGCAGCATTTGATGCACTTTTACTTCATCAATCATAGAAATCACATTCATATTTTATATATTTCTTATATTTATAAGTCTTTAAGAAAAAGTTGAGGGAGTTAATTTGAAGATCCCCAATAACAACAATAACAAAAATGATTCATTCAGGAGCATTGAAAAATTGGGGAGAGGCCAATTCAGTGTTTTTTAAAAGAAAAAGTAATTATATCAACCTCAAGAGCCCAAAACTTCCGTTTTTATAGTTTTACCAAGTTGTAATTACAGAAAATAAAGCTTACAAACAAGAAGACACTGAGCGCTTCCCTGGTGGTGCAGTGGTTAAGAATCCTCCTGCCGGTGTAGGGGACATGGGTTCGATCCCCGGTCCAGGAAGATCCCACATGACACAGAGCAACTAAGCCCATGCACCACAACTACTGAGCTCACGTGCCACAACTGCTGAAGCCCACGTGCCTAGAGCCCGTGCTCTGCAGCAAGAGAAGCCACTGCAATGAGAAGCCCAGGCACCGCAACAAAGAGTAGCCCCAGCTCGCTGCAACTAGAGAAATACCATGTGCAGTAATGAAGGCCCAACGCAGCCTAAATAAATAAATAAATAAATAAATAAATAAATAAATAAATAAATAAATAAATAAATAAAATGAATTTTTAAAAAAAGAAGAAAAGAAGACACTGAAAACTCTCTCTACAAAAGCAGGTAATAAGTTGAATAAGTTTAATTTTGTAAGCCAAAATGATACAGAGGATTTCACTTTGGAATTTTATAATTTCATTTTGAAATGCATTGACTTTTGAAAAGAATGTTCTGCTAGATTTCTCATTTCTAATAGTTAAATTTATATCGTGTAAGTGTAAAGTGAAATTGAAAAAGCTAATGATTTTTCAACATCTAATTTGCTAAGACATTTAAAAAATCATAGATACAACTAATTTGACAAGCTTTGTTTTATAAAAATATATTTCAAAGAAAAATACAATGAATAGAAGCAAAAGGATAGTTTTTTGTGAACATATTAGGAACTAAATATTTATATATTTCTTAAAAATAATAGAATTGAGGATACCATCTTTTAATATAGTTTGCTTTGAACTTACTAATTATCTCAGCACATATAACAGATATTTTTTTCAATCAGGAATATGGTATATAGAGAAGAGTAAGCCGAAGACGGCAAAAATATTTTTTCATTTAAGTACAAATTTTAAGATTATAATATTTTTAATTAAAAATGCTTAAAATGCCAAAGCCATGTGAAAACAAATGTACCTTGCTGAATAAAATACCAATAACATGCAATTAATGATGACAAATATGGCTAAGAAACTGATTACAATATATTGAACATGTTTCAAGATTACTATTTTTTTAAATTGAATTATGGTTGATTTACAATATTGTGTCAGTTTCAGGTGTACAGCAAAGTGATTCAGTAATATATATGTATTTACATATATATATATACTTTTTCAGATTCATTATAGGTTATTTTAAGATATTGAATATAGTTCCTTGTGCTATACAGTAAATCCTTTTGTTTATCTATTATATATATAGTAGTGTATATCTGTTAATCCCATATTCCTAATTTATCACTCCCCCTACCCTTTCCACTTTGGTAACTGCTATGTTCTAAACAATATGAAGTTCATTTTTAAACTTTTTGTAGATACATTTTTTAATTTAAAATTTGTTTAAAAATATAATTTTAACAGAGCACTTTTTTTTAGGTTCACCAATAAAATAGCACCAATTTGTCAATCGAAAAGTATATCATTTTTTATTGATAAAATTGACATATAATATATATATATTTGGGGTATAAAAAATAATGATTTAATAACTACATCATTTTATGTGTTTTTATTATTCTTTTAACTCTCAAAATGTCCTTGTTTTGAGAATAAATTTTATGATCATCCTACTCTGGCTTTGAGGAGTTTAGAAAAGCAATAGGGAACCACTGAAAAGTTCTGTGCAGGGTTTGCTTAATAACTTTTGTGCTTGAGAAGATAACTGCTGTTTGTTCCTGGAAAAAGAAACAGAATTGAATCAGACTTTGAGGAATTATAGCAGACAGGAATGTGCTAACTTAAAATTTTCTTTTTCTTGAAAATTTTGAAAGAATGGCACTCCAAGGGATTAATAAAATACATGATACACCTCAGCTAGAAAAGAATCTTAATATTTTTGTTTGCTCTGAAAATCTTTAGAGACACTTTGTTTTTTAGACTGAAAAGCATTAAGATGTTTTTTTAGTGAGTGCTGCAAATAATCATCTTTCGGCAAAGGAAAGTATTCTAGCTGTACTTCACTTTATTCTGAAGTTGGAAAGTAAGAGCATATTGAATTTTAATAAATCAGACAACTTTAAATTAACCAGGGAATAGCACTCTAAAGAAAGGAACTATTTTTATAACGGAAATAATACTTTTTTTTTTTTTTTTGGCGGTACACGGGCCTCTCACTGTTGTGGACTCTTCCGTTGTGGAGCACAGGCTCCGGACGCGCAGCCCCAGCGGCCATGGCCCACGGGCCCAGCTGCTCCGCGGCATGTGGGATCTTCCCGGACCAGGGCTCGAACCCGCGTCCCCTGCATCGGCAGGTGGACTCTCAACCACTGCGCCACCAGGGAAGCCCGGAAATAATACTTTTGTAGTGCAAATTACAACTCACAACGTGTGTTTTGTAAATTCACATTTACTAAGTCTTTAGCAGAGTGCATGAGTCCTCAAAAATGAATGTCTTTCCAGAATGTTTTTAAAAACAATTCACTTAGGAAGGAAAAAGGAATGAATGTAAATATATTGTTACTCCCACAGTCTGAGCAGGTACAATGTTAAAGGAAACTACCCATTCAGAAGAGGGATAATGATGAATAAAGCATAATATACATCCTTTAGTGGGTCACAAAGTAAATAAGGAGGTAGAGGCAGGCTATGAAAAGCACCATAAAATGTTTGGGTAAGTGGAAGCATAGCTAGAACAGAAGAAAGAAGAAATTAATATTGACAAATTCATTAATTTTAGATCTGAAAGAGTCTCATGGGAGAACAAGAGAGAAGTAGGGTTGCCAGATAGAATATTAAAGGCACAGTTAAATTCAAAATTCAAATAGAATGAATGATGTTTTTGTTTTTTTATAGGTGTATTCCATACCATAGTGACTTATTGTACTAAAAGTTTGTTGTTCATCTGATTTTCAAATTTAAGTGGGCATTTTCTATTTTTACTTGTCAAATCGGTCAACTCTAAACATAAACTAGTTTTTGAAAAATAAAAACTTTCAAAATCGATAGCTCCACACAACCATATGCATTGTGTCATATAATTCTCAGCACAAAATACGAAGTATGTTTTAAATTTCATTTACTAATGATGAAAAGTAGGCTTGATGAGGTTGAGTAAGCCAGATCACACAACTAGCAAGAGACTGAACCTGAGTGAGCCACAGTTTGTTTGATTTTTTTAATAGATTAAATATATATTTTTAATTTTTAAATTTTTTCCAGATTTATTGAGGTATAATTAACAAATAAAAATGTATGTATTTAAAGTATGACAAGATGATTTGACATGCGTATTTATTGTGAAGTGATTACCACAATCAGACTAATTAACATATCCATCACCTCATATAGTTTCTTTTTTTGTGGCTATGTAGTAAAAATAATTAAGATCGACTCTAAGCAAATTTCAACTATATGAAACAGTATTGTTAACTACGCTGTACATTAGACTCTAGAACTGACTCATCTTATAATGGAAAGTTTGTACCATTTGACCAACATCTACCCACTTTCCCCACTCCCTAGCCCCAGTAACTACTGAATTATTTTCTAGTTCTATGAGTTTGACTTTTATAGATTCCACACATATAAGTGACATCATGCAGTATATGTCTTCCTGTGTCTGGCTTATTTCACTTAGTATAATGTCTTCCAGATTTACTCATGTTGACACAAATGACAGGACTCCCTTCTTTTTTATGGCTGAGTAATATTCCATTGTGTATAGATCCAAATTTTCTTTATCCATTCATCCATTGACAGACACAGATTGTTGCTATATCTAGGCTATTTTGAATAATGCTGCAGTAAACATAGGGATACAGATACATTTTTGAGATATTTCATTTCCTTTGAATATATATCTAATAATGTATGATAGTTCTGTTTTTAATTGTTTGAGGAATCTCCATACTGTTTTCCATAGTGGCTGAACCAATTCATATTTCCACCAACAGTGTAGAAGAGTTCCCTTTTCTCCACACCCTTGCTAACACTTGTTATCTCTTGTCTTTTTTTTTTTTTTTTTTTTTTTTTTTGCGGTACGCGGGCCTCTCACTGTTGTGGCCTCTCCCGTTGCGGAGCACAGGCTCCGGACGTGCAGGCTCAGCGGCCATGGCTCACAGGCCCAGCCGCTCCGCGGCATGTGGGATCCTCCCAGACCGGGGCACGAACCCTCATCCCCTGTATCGGCAGGCGGACTCTCAACCACTGTGCCACCAGCGAAGCCCTATCTCTTGTCTTTTTGATAATAGCTATCTTAACAGGTGTGAGATGATATCTCATCGTGGTTTTGATTTCATTTCCCTGACAGAGATTAGCAGTGTTGGGGCTTCCCTGGTGGCACAGTGCTTGGGAGTCAGCCTGCCAATGCAGGGGATGTGGGTTCGTGCCCCGGTCTGGGAGGATCCCACATGCCGCGGAGCGGCTGGGCCCATGAGCCATGGCTGCTGGGCCTGTGCGTCCAGGGCCTGTGCTCCGCAGCGGGAGAGGCCACAGCAGTGAGAGGCCCGCGTACCACAAAAAAAAAAAAAAAAGATTAGCAGTGTTGGGTACCTTTTCATGTATCTGTTGGCCATTTGTATGTTCTTTGGAAAAATATCTATTTAGGATTTTTGTCCATTTTTTAATTTGATGATGGTGATGATTATTATAACTATTGAGTTGCATGAGTTCTTTATATTTTGGGGGTATTAACTCCTTATCAAATATATGGTTTGGAAATATTTTCTCTCATTGCCTAGGTTGCCTTTTTATTTTGTTGCTCCGATGAGGACTTCCTGTACAATGTTAAGTAGAAGTGGTAAGAGTGGATACCCTTTTCTTGTTCCTAATCTTAGAGGAAAACGTTTCAACATTTTACCATTTAGTATAATGTTGGCTGTGGGTTTATCATGTGTGGCCTTTATTATATTGAGGTACATTCATTCCATACCTAATTTGTTGAGATGTTTATGATGAAAGGATGTTGAAATTTGTCAAATGCTTTTCCTGCACCTTTTGAAATGACCGTATGATTTTTATCCTTCAATTTTTAATGTGGTATCCTCTATTTACTGATTTGCAGATGTTGAACCATTTTTTGCATCCCCAGTATAAGTCCCTCTTGATCATGGTGTATGACCTTTTCAGTGTGCTGTTGAATTAGTTTGATAGCATTTTGTTGAGGAGTTTTGCATCTATGCTTATCAGGGATATTAGCTTATACTTTTCTTTCCCTGTAGTGTCCTTATCTGGCTGTGGTATAAGGGTAATGCTGACCTTGTAAAATGAGTTTAGGTGTATTGCCCCTGTTTCAATTTTTTGGAAGCGTTTGAGAAGGATTGGCATTAATTCCTTTTTAGATGTTTGGTAGAATTCACCAGTGAAGCCATTTGGTCCTGGGATTTTCTTCGTTGGGAGGTTTTTGGTTACTGCCTCCATCACCTTACTCATTATTGTTCTGTTCATATTTTTTGTTTATTCATGATTCAGTCATGATAGGTTATATGTTTCCAGGAATTTATCCATCTTTTCTAGATTATCCAATTTGTTTGCACATAATTTTTATAGTAATCTTCATGTTCCTTTCTATTTCTGTGGTGTCAGATATAATGTCTCTGCTTTCATTTGTAATTTTATTGAGTCCTCTATTTTTTCTTTGTTAGTCTACCTAAAAGTTTGTCAATTTTATTTATTTTTTCAAAAAAACCCACTCTTATTTTGTTGATCTTTTCTATTATCTTTCTAGTCTCTGTTTCATTTACTTGTGCTCTCATCTACATTTCCTTTCTTCTGTTAACCTTGGGCTTTGTCTGTTATTCTTTTGATAGTTCCTTGAGGTTTATTATTAGGTGATTTAAGATCTTTCTTTTTTCTTAGTGTATCATTATAATGTATCATTTATCACTCTAAGCTTTCCTCTTATAACTGCTCTTACTGCATCTTGTAAATTTTGGTGTGTTGTATTTCTATTTTTGTTTATCTCAAGATACTTTTTGATTTTTCTTTCAGCCCATTGGTGGTTCATAAGTGTATTGTTTAATTTCTACATAGTTGTGAATATTTTACTGATTTCTAGTCTCATAACATTGTGGCTGGAAAAGATACTTGATATGATGTCAACTTCTTAAATTTATTAAGACTTGCTTTGTGGCTCACCATATCTATCTTGGAAAAATGTTCCATGTACACTTGAGAAAAATGTGTATTCTGCTATTGTTGGACAGCGTATTCTTTTAGGTCAATTTGTTCTAAAATGTAATTCACGTCCAGTGTTTGAGGTTCTTTGACCTTTATGTATGGATTTCTACATCTCTTCCAAGATTTGAGAATTTTTCACTTCTTCTTTCTTTAAATAAGCTTTCTTCCCCCTTTCTTCTTCTGGAACTCCCACAATGCAAACGTTTGTTCAGTTGATGGTATCCTATAATTCACGAAAGTTTTCTTAACTCTAGTTTATCCTTTCTTCTTTTTGTTCCTCTAATTGCCAATTTCAAATGATCTATCTTCAAGTTTGCTAATTCTTTCTTCTGCATGATTGAGTCTCTTGTTCAAGCTCTCTACTGATTTTTCTCAGTTCTGTCATTGTATTCTTCAGTTCCAGGATTTCTGTTTGGTTCTTTTTTATGGTTTCTGTTTCTTCATTAAACTTCTCCTTTTGTTCATGTGTTGTTTTCCTGATTTCATTTATGTGTCTATCTGTGTTCTCCTACATCTCATTGAGCTTTTTCAAGATGACTATTTTGAGTTCTTTGTCAGGCAATTCATAGATCTCCATATCTTTGAGGTCGATAACTGGAGTTTATTAGATTCCTTTGTTGGTGTCATATTTGCCTGATTCTCTGTGATCTGTGTATACTTCTACTGGTGTCTGTGCATCTGAAGGAGCAAACCTCTTCTGGTCTCTACAGACTGGTTTTGGCAAGTAAAGACTTTCTCCAGTCAGTTCCCTGGACTAATGAGATTGTCTCTGGAATCAGAGTTGTGCTGTGTTGGATCCAGGTCATGAAGCTATTGCTGGGCCTAAGTCTGGTCTGTAGTTGGTGGGCCTGTTACCAGGGGCTCAGGCTAGCAAGAATCCTGTGTGGTTACTGGGTGAACAGTAAGCACCTTGCTTGGTAGGCAGGTGCTGGGTTATCCTCCCTACCAAATGTCTGCAGATGTTAGGCCCATTACCAGGTTCATGGATGGGTGTGGCTCCCACAAAGTCCCTTGAAGAACGTCTTCCAAGTCACTGGGCATGTCCCTGGGAGGGCAGGACTGGCCCCAGACCATGGCTGAGAGGGGCTCTAACTGAGTCCCAGAGTTGCTTTAGGGTTCACAGCCTAGATAAAGGTCTGCAGACCTGACACTGGAGGCATGGATGGGTGTGTCTCCTGTCAAGTACCCAGGTGGCCAGAAATGCTCCCTGACCATGGCTGGGAGAGACTGGAGCTGAATTACAGAATTGTTTCAAGATCTGCATTTGGACCAATGTTAGTGGGCTTACCTCCAGAGGCACAGATAGGCATGTCTTCTGGTGGTTTTCTGGTCTGAGTGGGCAGAATTGCTCATGGACTGCAGCTGAAAAGGATTGGAGCCTAGCTACAAGATCATTTAAAGGTCTGCTATCAGCATAATTTTGGTTTGCCTGCCTCTAGGGGCACTGATGGACATGTTTCCTGGAGAAGTCCTGGGTTTGCAGAACTACTTATGGATGGTAGCTGGAAGGAGCTACAGCCGAGAATAAAACTGTTTCAGAATCTCTGGTGCAGACAGTTGTATATACTCGTGGGACCCTGGGCCGGCAGGTCTGCTTGTAGACTGTGGCTGGTAGGGGCTGGAGCTCAGTTACAGGGCCATTTCAGAATCTACAGTCAGCTTGTGTTTGGCAGACTTGCTCCCAGGGGCTCTCAGACCATAATCAAGAGGGGCTAGGGCCAGATTCAGAGTCTACATCTGGGATTTAAGTCTGTGTGCCCATCACCAAGTCACCGGCAAGTTTGATTCCTTCTGGGCTCCATGGTGTTTGGTGCTCCTGGCTGAACCAAGGTCAGATGAGGCTGTAGCCAAGTTTGGAGGAGTGCAAAAAGCTTTTCTGGGTCTGTAACTGGTACCACTCTCAGCTGTCTGGGCATGGGCCTGCTTTCTCAGAATGGCTTTCCTCAGTGTTGTACTCCAGCAAGTCGTCAAAATCTCCTATCTGGATCCCAAAACTCCCACAGGGAAGCTTCTGTCTGTGGATGGCTGAGAGAGGATACAAGTGAAGAACCTCTTATGCTTCCATCTTGCTGAGGCAAGGTTTAAGGAAGGTTATTTATAGTAAGCTAAAACAATTAGAGATTTCAAACTCGTTAAAAAAAATACCTCTTGCAATGGATCATCTCCAGTCTTAATGCGTATAACTTTAGCTTTATAAATTACATAAAAACTCATTCTTAGTCTTTTTAAGAGACCATTTTGAGGATATTTTTCTATGAAATCTATTGAAATTAATATTATCAGACATTTATAGAAGCCAAATCAAATCAGTGTTCTCAGCAAATATGTTTGGAAAGGTAGTTAAAGCCGTGTTTACATCTGATGACATCAAGAGTGTCTTCATAAATAAAAATTGAACAATGTCCTAATTACATGCCTATCACACACAGAGAGCTATTTGTTTATTCTAGTTAATGAAATCTATTCACTAAATTCTAATAGTCTATGTTGAAATATATAAACAATGTGAATCAAATTAAAATATAAATTGCATGAGGTTATTAACTAATAATAAAAGTGAACGTATTCCCATTGCAAAAAAAAAATTCATCTCTATCAATAGGATACAAGGGCAGGCTCTTTGAATCATTATGCAAATAGAATCAGGGGACTTTGAAATAATTTAACTTTTTAACTTGCTTCATCTAGAATTTCATCTTAGGCCCTCACTGTGTGGCACTGCTAGCTTATATTGTGCCTTTGCATAATTTAGGATAGAAAGTGACCTGTTCTAAGTGGGCATTTTTAGACACCAACACTCTCCTGCCAAAAAAATCTCAGGGAAACACTTGTCAACAGAAACGGGTTGGATTTAGGTGCCCTTAACCCTCATGACCAAGGCCCTCTTGTGGAAGCTACTACGTGTACCACTGCAAGGGTCGGCCAGGGCTTGTTGGATTGAAAGCCTCCACTGATAATACCCTTTTCTATCTATCCAGTGGAAGATAGACAAAGAAGGTGAGTGGGAACAAACAGTTACAGAAGAATAACATTAGCTTACAAAAAAAAGTCAGGTTGGGCTTTCCTGGTGGCGCAGTGGCTGAGAGTCCGCCTGCCGATGCAGGGGACACGGGTTCGTGCCCCGGTCTGGGAAGATCCCACATGCCGCAGAGCGGCTGGGCCCGTGAGCCATGGCCACTGAGCCTGCGCGTCCAGAGCCTGTGCTCCTCAACGGGAGAGGCCACAACAGTGAGAGGCCCGTGTACCGCAAAAAAAAAAAAGCCAGGATGAATCTAAAAGGCATACTTACACAAACACAGGCACACACACACACACACACACACACATAAACACAGACACACTTACCTACCACACAAATTGTGAATTGGCAGCAATAAAAGTCAATTTTCACATGGCAGTTTTCAAGTGACAGGAGAGACAGAATTGACCGGAAGGCAGGCTAGCAAAGCAAAGGTTACACTATTGGAAATGAGAGATGAGTAGCACATCAGGAGCGTATAGAAGTGGGGATAGAAAGGGTTAACAGCCCCGCATCGCTTCTCCTCTTTTCTCATGTTGCTGTCTTGAAATCCTCTTAACCCAGAGCTAAGTGGATTGCAGAATGATCCCCTGCTACTCACCAGAATAATATTCCACTGGCCCTACATATACTGTTGGAAATAAGAAGTATTTAGGATTCAGACTTGCATATGAATGAGAAAAAAAAGATCACATATGTGAAGAATTCATGAAAAATTCAGGAAATAGCCACTAAAGATCTCTCCTGTGATTAAAAACTTTGCATTTATTAATTAAAAAGAAACACTTTCAATGTAATTCATGAATGGAATTAGTATGCAAAAGTAAGCTAAAGTTACTGTAAATTTCAAATGATTTTTTTGACATGGTTATTATATAAAATTGAGTGGCAAAGTAAGACACTCATGGAAAGCAAAACAGTACTGTTAACATTGCCAGAAATGGAAAGCTTGTTTATAAAAGAACATAATTTATTTTCCTCCCTCCTGTGTTAAGCCCCCTTTTTTTTTTCTAATCACTGTCTAGTGTTGAAATAAACAAGTGACAATTTAGTCGATAAAATCAGTGGGAGGAGGAGGCCAGAGTGGGGATCAAGGTTATCAGACAGGATTGAGAAGAAAACTAAATCTGCAGAATGTGTGCTGACGCTCATGCATGTCCATCATTTGTTCTGCTCCGATGAAACCAATCAGTAGAAGTTAATTTCCCCCTTGATCCCTAGGCAAGGGTTTTATTGTGCTTCTTACAACCATAGGATCACAAGAAAGAGAAGGGTACTCACCATTGCCAGTGACCTTTGAAAGGGGAACTTGAAAAATGTGGACCTGAAACTGACAATGATAAATCAACCAATCTCTGACCTGATTAATACTGGATTCTTAAGTCTCTTAGTGGCCTATAATTGTCTGTTGAAAAGAATGAATAGAATAATTTTGGTAACATACAAATTTAGAATGCAACTTCCTGAAAGGAACTGCTTTATAAAAGGTGATGACACATTGGTTTTAGAAAAAGAAAAGCCTAATGAGAGTGTAGGCAAGTCTATTACATTCAGTTCAATACAGCTCCACAAATATTAATTGAATGCAACTGTTTTTAAGACTCTGTGGCTTCATTTCTTATCGTCATGACAATTCTCCACACACGTGGGGTTTAAGGATCGCTGATACGAGAAGCCATCATATCTGAAAACCAATTCAGAATTTCAGTGGACTTTTAGGTTTATTCCCTAGGATAAAGGTAAATGTATCTCTAGTCAGTGCACTAAAAATGAAAAGCCTCACTCATATATACTCTGCAATATTCAATAATAGTATGCTCTCCAAATTGGAGGACAAAGATAGAAACTATTACATTTTTGCCATAATGACTGTTTAAATGCTAAATAAAATACATGAAATAAGGGGTTGTCAGTACACTATGTAACTGGACATTAGCCATTGGGCACATCATATCTCTCAAATATAATCATGGACACCAGAGTACCTTACAAGCCAACAAGATAATTAGTATTGAGAAATATGATATATTTAAACACCAGTGGCCACTACTCTTTTGGTGGAAGACTTGCATCCACCAGAAGTCTGAAAATGACTCTTCTTAATTTGGTATATGGTCCATGACAGCTCGAACCTCTGGTGCAAGGAGACATAAGCCATCCTGTTTGATGGGAAGCACTGTTCCCAGGAGAGGAAATGAATTCATTTGTTTATCAATTATGAATATAAACAACAAACAGGACATGCACCGGGTACTAAAAGGACATTGGGAGAGAATAAGTAGGATAAGGCATGATCCTTGCCTTCTGGGGCACTAGTTCACCTTATTGAGGGGAAGAGGGACAGCTGACCAACAATTACGGTGCAAGCATGTAACCAGGCTGCTCAAGGGATGCAAAAGAGATACAACTAGGGCTTCCCTGGTGGCGCAGTGGTTGAGAGTCCGTCTGCCGATGCAGGGGACACGGATTCGTGCCCCGGTCCGGGAAGATCCCACATGCTGCGGAGCGGCTGTGCCCGTGAGCCATGGCCGCTGAGCCTGCACGTCTGGAGCCTGTGCTCCACAACGGGAGAGGCCACAGCAGTGAGAGGCCAGCGTACCGCAAAAAAAAAAAAAAAAAAAAAGAGATACAACTAAATTATACTTGCTGGGCATTAGAAAAAGCCTAATTTGTGTTATAAAAGATGAGCAAGAGTTACCTAGATGAAAGGGCAATTCAGAGGAGAAATGGCAAAGTATGAGGACTTATCAGAGCCCCATCAATCCTGCTGGCACACCCTGAACAGGCTCATCTCTTAAGCATATCCAACTTCATTTCTCTGATGCAGATCCAAGCAACTAGCATTTGTGTTCTTGTCAGTTCATCCTTCAGACCAGTGCTTCCGAAACTGTGGTTGAGGTGTCAGTCTACCAACTGTTAATGAATAGTGATGAGTTAAGGCAGAAATCAATAGTGTTTAGGATTTTAATAACCCTTTGCATCACTGTGATATTCAAGCACCTGATCAGTTGTTTTGCCTCCTTGAACAGGATATTAAAAAAAAAAAAAAGAAAGAAAGAAAGAAAAAAAGGTCTCTCTGCTACTCTTTACATCACCAAAAAAAGATATGCTTAAGTCCTAACTCCAGTACCTCAGCACCCAATACCTATATCTGTGCAGATGTAATCCAATCAAGGCGAAGTCACTAGGCTGTGCTTTAATCCAATATGACTGGTGTCCTTAGAAGAAGAGGTAAAATTGAACACAGGCATACACAGAAAATGTCATGTGAAGACACATTCACACAGGGAGGAAGCCACGTGATGATGGAGGTAGCAATTGAAGTGCTGCAGCTGCAAAAAAGGATGTCAGGGACTGTCAGCAGGCCACCAGAAGCTGGAGGAAGCAATGACGAATTCCCTTTACAGGTTTCTGTTAGAACAGACCCCCACCCAACACCTTGATCTCAGACTTCTATCCTCCGTAACTGTGAGACAACAAAGGAAACGAACATAGCCAAGGATAGGAAAACAAACACACATAGTCCTTCATCACAGATAGTTTGCAAAGTTCTGCCTTAGATAAAGTAAAAAATTAAATCAGCAGTGGCACAGACCGGGGACAGAAATGACCCAGAGATAAGCAGAGTCTAAAGAGAATTAACAAAAGCTGCAGAATCAGACAGGCAATGCAACTGAAGAACTCCTCAAGCAAGGGACAGTGAAGCAGAGAAGCTTCTAATCTGTCTCTGAATGGTGATTATCCAAGAGATACCTTTCCCACATCCTACATCCCTTCCTGGTCCCATACATTTCTAAAGGTAACTTCATTTTACCCAGGACATTGCGGGATTTTCAGAAATGTTTGGGTTAGGAATACATGGAACATACAAATCAATAAATGAGAACTCACAATTGTAAAATGTAAAATTTTAATAATTATATTGCTGGTGATTATTAAATAGAGATTAGACACTTCGCTTGCTATGCATCAGGCACTACCCCAAACCTTTAAAAATATTCTCACTTAATGTTCACAGTGGTGAGTGATAATCATTTCCTCATTTCCAAATTAAGCGATTTGCCAATGGAAGAGCCAAACTCCAAACCCAGATTTCTTTGACCCTTGTGCTTCTGTTTTAAACCATAATCTTTTGTTACTTCTCCAGAAAAATTGAATGAAGCATGTTTGACCTGCTGGTGAAGCTTGAGAATATGGGCTTATATCTATGCATGTCTGCTGACCATTACTGACCACCCAGTAAACACCAGGCACAGTAACAGATGATCTCCTTTTAGCAATTCTAACGCTCCATTATTAACTCCATTATACACATTGAGAAATAAACTCTGGTTATTTTAACTTTTCTAGAAATTAAAGAGAAAGAATTTAAGCCCAGGATAGACTCCACCACCCCACCCCCTTCCACAGCCCTATTCCTTGTCAGTGCTGTGGTGGGGTCTCATAGTGAAGGCACAAAGGAAGAACCCTCGGGTTCTCGGGAAGCTCTGCCCCAGGGAATCAGGGGTGCTTCCATCTGTCCTTTTTCTCTCAGTGCCTTCAGGCACATGCTTTCAAGTAGTCTGATGATTTTTAGAAGATCTACAGAGTAATTAACAAGTCAGAAATCTGGCAGCTGAGAATTAGTTTGTCAGATAACAAAGTATTATAGTAGTTGATTGTGGGCCCTAGAAATAGAATTCATAGGTTAAAATCCTGGGTGTGTTAGCAGCCTGGTATAATCTTGGGCACAATAGCCACATAACCTATTTGTGTCTCAATTGTATGATCTATAAAATGGGGATGATAATACCTATCTCACTGGGTAAGACAATGCTGGCATATACTTCACATGATTGTATAAATATTTTAACAGGTATTCGTGGGAGTTGAGTCTGGGAAACAATTCTATAATTTGCAGTAAAAATGAAAGAAAACAATTCACCTGTCTGGCAATTTGTGTGTTTTAGTTGTGTCTTCTCCAAATATTCTTTTTTTTTTTTTTACCTGTCCCAAACTTATTACCTCAGAAAACCGACATAGCTCAGTATGTGGTTTGCTTGAAAATAGAACTGTGTCTTATGTATGCTTAGACTAGCTCTTATCTTTACAAACGTTTTTCTTATGGTGCCATCTTTGTTTACCTTGACTTGTGTTTACAGTGGCAACAGAGATGTGGGACATCTTTTAAAATATGTAATAAGAGAAGACCCAAGTTCCACTTTTATTGTACATATTACTCTAGTCACTATAACTCCATCAGCATGTTTCCTGGTGTGGAAATCGGATTGATAAAACCCTGCCCACAGAAACTAACACACCATTGTAAAGCAATTATACCCCAATAAAGATGTAAAAAAAAAAAAACCCTGCCTTGCTTATTTCAGGGAGTTTTTATGAAGGCAGAAGTGAAGGCATATTGTCTATTACCTCTTTCATGCTACAGCTAAAGATTTGAATAGTCATTACAGACATGACATCACCGGCAAACCGGAAGTATTTACTGTCTGGCTCTTTACAGAAAATGTTTGCCAACCTCTGATGTATAGCACATAACTCATTTATTCCTTATAACACCACTTTGAGATTTTACAAATGAGAAACTGAAGCAAAGAGATATTTAGTAACATGGCCAAAGTTACAAAGCTGTGGAGTGGAGGAATTGGTATTAAAATGACTATAACACTAAAAGGATACTATTGTAATATGTGAGAAAGTACATTGTAAAGCATGAATGATTCATGAATTAGCTCTTGAAGGACTAGTGTGCCACTAAAAATCAATTTTTTTTTTTTGCACTACGCGGGCCTCTCACTGTTGTGGCCTCTCCCGTTGCGGAGTACAGGCTCCGGACGCGCAGGCTCAGCGGCCATGGCTCACGGGCCCAGCCGCTCCGCGGCATGTGGGATCTTCCCGGACCTGGGCACGAACCCGTGTCCCCTGCATCGGCAGGTGGACTCTCAACCACTGCGCCACCAGGGAAGCCCTAAAAATCAATTTTTGAAGCAACATAGAAGTAGTTTCAAAACCTGACTTATCCACTTAATTTTCTGTGACTTTGTGCCAACTAATCTAAGTTCCCATTACCTTATTTGTGACTTGGGGTAATTATACTTACTTTGAATAATTTTACTATGAGAATTAAAGCAAGTGACTGTAAGACAACTTGTAAAGTATGGCAGCTTGTGAGAGATAAGTAAAGGGGCTGCTTTCACTGGCTTATTAATCTTTGTTTTCACAATATGTTTACTTGCCCCCATTATACTATTTAACACAGTGTTTTATTTCCTTTCCTAACTTCCTTTCTCCTTCACTAAACTGCGAGCCTCTCAGAAGGAAGGAACATTCCTTATTTGCTTCTGTTTCCCAAATTTTTGCGGAGAATTTGGCACCAAGAAGGAGTCCATAAATATTCATTGACTAGATGACCAGTTCCTAAAGCACAAAGGTAGTTGATCTTGTCACACTCTTCCTTGCTAGGCCACATTAGAGAGAAAAAATGTTCTTTTTGCGTTCCAGTATGGTTAGGATATAAAGAATTGTGCTTCATTGGTTGGTTCTGCATTATGGCTAGGCCTGGGATTTATTGCTGCATTGGGTAGTCAGCTTATTATAGTCATTTTTATTCCTTCTTGGTAGAATCAATTAGGTAATCAAGATGAAACATGTGTCTATTATTGGATTCAGAAAGAAGCCATATTATTTCTTCAAAGATACTCATAAATCATCCAAGAATGTGCAACAAATCAGAATACTTAATTTGCTGAACTCTGATTCTTTTCACCAGGGGATGAAATGAACACATGCTAGAAGCTGTTGCATGGTCTCTAAAAATTTCTTAAAACAGTTTCTCCTTGAACAGCTTAGGCTACCTGAGTCACTTAATAGTGACTGCTTTTCCTTATGCCCTGAGGCCTTAGACCAATAGGTATTTTCTGGTCCACTAAACATCTGTCAGCACTAGCTAGGTATCCTTATTCAGGTCTTGGCCATGCTTCCATCTGTGGAATGGGAGTCGTGATTCCTCCCTCACAGATTTATTAGGAATATGAATTAAAATCACAAATGTAGAGCATCTAGGAGAGTGCCTAGAAAATTATAGTTCACATTGCATAGTGATTTCCTTTCACTGCTTTCCTTTTTTATTTTTTTAAATCAAGGATGAGCATTGAGGTTTAATCCATAACTTATATAGACTAGACTTTCCAAGGAAGTCAGACCAATCTCAAAACAAAAACAAAAACAAAACAAAACAAACAAACAAAACAGGCCAAACCAAGTAGAGGCCACTTGAGGTTTTATCTGCTGCATCTGATGTACGTATGTGTGTGTGTACATATAGATATGCAATTATATACATATATTAATTTCTGTTGCTCAGATCTTTCTCAGATCAAGCTGCTCCTATTCAAATCTCTAATCTCTAATAATTACCAGCCCTATAATCTCAGTTGCTCTTGAAAAAAATCATGTAATAAGCATTCAGTAATTGTTATCTCTTGGGTTATTAATATATTTAAAGTGTTTCTGACTCTCTTATTAAAGTTGAGGCTATATTCTTTTAAATCTGTTTTTCAATGTTTTCTGTCTCATTTCAAAAATATTTTATTTGGGGCTTGCCTGGTGGCGCAGTGGTTGAGAGTCCGCCTGCCGATGCAGGGGAGACAGGTTCGTGCCCAGGTCCGGGAAGATCCCACATGCCGCGGAGCGGCTGGGCCCGTGAGCCATGGCCTCTGAGCCTGCGCATCTGGAGCCTGTGCTCCGCAACGGCAGGGGCCACAATAGTGAGAGGCTCGCGTACCGCAAAAACAAAAAACAACCACAACAACAAAAGAAAATATTTTATTTGCACCTTATATCTATTGAGCACTGTGCTAGAAACAGTCTGTACAAAAATAATGACTTCAAGAGATGAAAAAATTAGTAACTTCAAATACATTTTGGACAATAGCAGAAGTAAGTGGAGATAAGAAAATAAGTGAGTCATGACATAGGCTACTTAGGAGACAAAGCCATGAATGATTCTTTTTTTCTTAAGAAATGTAAAAAAGGCAATGACAGCATAGAGGAAGCAAAAAAATGATTTGCCGCGCAGAATATAGGGAAGGTTCAAAACTCAAAGGCTTTGATCTGAGACTTGAAGTTGTACACATTTTTTCCCCAGATGTACAAACCTGAAGGTGGAATCAGAGGAAAACACATAAGCAAAATCCAAGATGTTGAGAAATACTGTTGTGTTTTTAAGCAAGTGGCTTGATATTTCTGTAAAATATAGATTGGGAGTTAAGTGGCAAGGGTTAGTTCTCATTAGGTAGGCTGGATCTTTATTTGTCCAACCAATGAATTTAAGGTATGCTCCTGTTAATAAAGGTTTATTTAATAATTTTAAACAGTGTTGTGGCATGATTGTATTTGCATAATGGAAAGATTATTTCAATAATAGGACATTGAGAAACAGGTATTTGTAAGATTTAAGGAAAAAAACAAGGGTGACCAGTGTTGAGATTTTTGTAACAACCTAGGGTAAGAGTCAATGGCAACCTGAAAAAAATAATGGCAAATGGACATGGAAATAGGTACCTTAATACCAGAGCTGTGTGTGTCTTTTTTTAATGAACAAATATTAGTAGAACCTGTTGCCTAATTAGATGCAGGGAGTAATGAAAATAAGGCAAATAAAATGACTTCCTGACTTCTAACTTCTCCATGACCTTCCAAAACCCTTATTAGGTCATGCTGTATTTGCAAGTTCACTTACTTTTCTTTCTTCCTATTAGCTTACCAGAGTGCCTGGAACATATTAGTTTATCAGTAGATAATTGTTGAATAAATAACTGGTGAAATTTGTAGATCTAGATGATACAGGGTGAAGAGTAGGTTTATGGGAGCAAGATAATGATATCAGTGTTGGAAATATATGAAGTGTCTGTGGCTCCATTTTACAGACTTTTAGCAAGTAATTCTGTGCCTGGATGAAGAGCTCCTGAGAGAACTGGACAAGAGCTACAGGATCATTAACATATAAGTGGTGGTTTTAGATACATGTATACAGGAGCCCACCTCAGGAGAGAAATGCTGCTCTATTTCTCTATTTTAGTCAAACTCTGTCCCACTCACCTGCCCTTTACCCTTCCAGCTCTTCTTTAGTTCCATCTATGTGCCTTTCTATTTTTACTCTTTACCTGAAGACCAATATTGGTCTAGTGCAGACCATTGT
Source organism: Delphinus delphis (assembly GCF_949987515.2). Classification (NCBI taxonomy): domain Eukaryota; kingdom Metazoa; phylum Chordata; class Mammalia; order Artiodactyla; family Delphinidae; genus Delphinus; species Delphinus delphis. Next base: position 80,514,534 of record NC_082694.2, read on the forward strand.
TTAAATGCCACTTTCCTTCTAACTAATCTTTCAGTGATGATTGATCTCTTTAAGGCAGCCCTCTAAAGAAATGCTTTTCAAAGTGTGATTATGAGAACAGGTCAACTTTCTGCCTCTTATTCATGTCATCATGAACACCAAAGTCCAGTCCATTTAAAGAATAAAACAAATCCCACTAATTTTTACACTTTCTTAATCATAATTCTTCTGTTATATAATGTAATGATTTACAATGAAATTTTACATCATCTATATATCTAATTAAGGCCAGAATTAATGTTTCATGCAGTCATTTCTTATGTATTTCTTTGTGGTCAAGGTAGTAAAAATTAATCACTTCTTGTAGTGCTTTAAGAACGCATTCATTGCTATTCATCATTTCATTCAATGAATAGTTAATGTTCTTGTTGGTTTTATTAGCAATGAACTAAACCAGTTAGTCTGCCCCACCCAATTTAAGTCATCTTTATTCATAAGACTCATCATTGTGAAATCAAGGGAAATTGCACTGAAATAATTAAAATAGAAATAAAACATTTAGCAATTTCAAAATACTTCACGAACATTTATTCATTTTTATTACAAGCCTTGAAATAACACTATGAGTATTATGAAAAGAGCTATTTCCTATTGTAGGTAGCTTTGAGAATATAGTAGTTCATTTTCCTAAATTCATATACTTGGTAACTGTTGGACCTTAAAGTTGAACAGACCCTTTCATTCATCACGCAGCCTCTTAGTAGAGACAACTTGTCTATTGGAAATTCTTTCTGAGGATTATTAACTGGAATACTATTTGGCTCCTCTGATAATATTTAATCACAAGTTTAAATTCATGACTTATCTTTACCATGTTGATATTCTTAAGACTTTTGATGCATGTGTCTAACTTCATTGCATTTATATAATTTGACATGATGTACATATTGGAGTCCTAAAGTCACAAAAGTGTAGCAGTATTTCAGTGAGAGATTGAGAGAAACTGCCATTAATATGCAATATTCAGCGATGTTGGGTGCAAAAAAAGAAAAGACCTCTGAATTGGTCTAAGGAAAGGGCAATTCATATAAAAATCTGCCATTGTTTTAAGGAAAAATACAGAGAAGCTCAGGAGAGACAGTTTTGGATTCTACTGCCTAATTCTTTCACCTTTTATTCAAAAATCTATTAATTTCAAAAATAACTTCTAAAAGTTCACTGAATCATAAAAATTAGAATTTTTCTGTAAGAAAAATGCCTACAAAACTTGACTTTAAATAAATAGCTATACTTCCAAAGTGTGGATTTGTGTTCTTTGTATACTGAACTTGGAATATAAGGATCGTGCCTCACATTTTTATAGCAACCATGGTAGGACCACAGCATCTGGAAATTGGTAGATATTGATAAATGCTCAATGAATTGATGATGTTATACTACTTCTGGGTTTCTGGAGCAACTGTTTTCCCATTCTACTTCGTACGTAGACATTTACACTCAAACATAATATTATGCAGTCTAATCAATGAAAGCCAATGCACTGTGCACAGATTTATCTAAAAGCTCATATCCAGCCCAGCTAAATAAGTAATTCCTATATGGTATTGAAAATACCTGAATGGACATATACAGAGAAAACAGGAACCATCTGCAAACAAAAACAGCCTTCAGTCTCACATTAACCTAGCAAAATATGATTGATGAGGACCAAGGAAAATTCAAGAACATAACTGGGCTCTTTCAATGTTATGCAGTGATCACAAGTATTTTTCAAAAAGAGTATTGCTTTTATTGAGCACTATTAACAATGAAAAAGTCCTGCTCTTAATGGCATAGGAAAGAAAGAAGAATGGCTAAAAGTTGATATTAAGGGCAGAGGAGGAAAAGAAAAGCCAGAAAGAGAGAATGAGAATGAAATACATCAGAAATCTGCAAGCTGTAATGATGGGCTTCATCTCTCTAGATTATACTTTACTTATCTGTAGCATTTTTTCAGATCTATTTGTGATCCATTTTTTATGAACGACGACTGCTAAAATTAGCTATTCTTGTAATATATTGTTAGCATGGTGATATTTCAAGAAATAGAAAGACCTGCTCTGATAGAATATTTTTATTATAAGTATTTGATATGAAAACCCATGTAATAAAGAATTTAATTGCCGCCAAAGAGATCTAGCCTTTGCCCTTGGTTCCTGGGAGGTAATTACCATTGTTTGCCTGGGGGCCTTGGAATAGCCAGATAGCAACAGTGTGATTTAGAATGGGGATTGGCCATGCCTTAGAGTGACAGCGGGTATGCCAGAAAGACCAACAATATGATTTAAGGTGCGAGCTTTGAGTAATGAAGTATCAATTGATCTAGAGACTGAGATCAACCACATAAACATCAATCAATCAATCAGTCAGTCAATCAATCATGTCTACACAATGGAACGCCAGTAAAAACTCTGAACTTGAGGCACAAGTAAGCTTCCCTGGTTGGCAGTACCCTGTGGTATTGTCACATGTCGATGCCAGGAGAAGAGCAGGGAGGTGACAACGTAAGTTCTGTGTCTGGTACATCTCGTGGGCCCTGTCCCAGGCATCTCTTCCTCTGGCTGATGTTAATCTATACCCTTTCCTGTAATAAACCATAATTGTGAATATAACAGCCTTCAGTGAGTTCTGTGAGTCTTTCTAGTGAATTATCAAGCTCAAGAATAGTTTTGGGAACTTCTTGAACTTGCAGTTGGTATGGGAAGTGAGGATGATCTTGTATGGACTATTATGGTCTCTCTAAACTTCATTGTTGGCTAATTCTCACCGTTGGCCTAAGCTTTTGCAAGACCACAATAGAAAGAGCCATTTTTGAGCTCACTCGTATATAAATCAACAATTTCTTAATATATAAGAAAGTACTGTCTAGAAGGTCCAGTAGTATAGATTTTGGGTGATATAAAGGAGAATAAAAATTAACAGCAGCTCTCTGGATCTCAAAATCTAGTGAAAGAGACAAGTATACACTGCAGTTTTAATGTAAGACATAATATAGCACGATTTGCTGAAACAGATAGAGAAGAGAAAGCAGCCCCTGACAGCAGGGAGCTGCTTTGGCAGTGACAGCCAGACCTTGATGTTGCTGGAATCTGGCCTGGAACTCTCTATCAGGCCATTGTTTTCTTTTGCTGTACATGTATAATTTCATAGAACAGCAATATCAAGGAAGGCCACCTTGTGATATGATAGATTAAGATAAAAGCAGGACCACACTGTAATCATTTTTGAACAAAGACAAAAGCAAGCACACTATCCAAAGCCCACAACTGGCCAAACGTCCTCTTTTGTGGCTGATGGGAGCAGCTGCTGCTGCTTTTTAAATAGCTTTAGACTTGTGTTGCTCCTCCTTTTAGACAAGATTGATAAAGATGAATAAACACAAAATACCCCCAGCTTCCAAAATAGACCCAGTGAAGAGCAAAACTCTTCTTAAATCTAACACTTTCCAAAGCCCTTTAATTGTCTTTTAACATTGTTTTCACTGAGATCGCCCCCATGTTTCTAATGGTGTGCCCTCTCTCTCATGGCATCAAGCCAGTAACCCAACTTTGCTGGACTAGAGCAGTGTTGCTGGCAGTCTTTGACTGATAGGCATCAACAAAGCTGTGGTATGTGTACGACTTTGACAGAGAGATCTTGAACAGAGCAATGGCTATCAGTTTACCGCTGTTGCTGTAGTGTTTGTTGTGCCTGAATGAGGGGGCTTCACAAAGTCCACACAGCAGATTAGTGACTGAACTGAGATTATCACTGTCACTTCTGTCTCCTGGAGCAATGCTCTGTATGTTGCACCATTCTGGTTGTTTTTATTTTCCCTTAACTTTAGTCAATACAGTCGAGAACTAGAATACAACTTAAACTAATGCAACTTAAAATGCTGTGATGTTCAGTAATTAAATACGTGATAAAAATGAAATTCAAAAAACCTTGAGGCTTCCTGATTACAAAGCAGATATTAAAGACTACTCTCATTCTTTATTCAGAATGTCAAATCTGGGAGGGCAGCATATATGAGCTTTAGTGTGGTTCTGTTTCAAACTGTATAGTTGCTTTATCATTCCAATCCAGATCTTGCAATTTTTTATTTTCCACAATTAAAGATTCTATGTATAAAAAGTTATCCATATAAAACATATGTACATATGTATCCACATAAGCATACATAGTTGAATATATACACATATATATTATTGCTCATATATCTTTCAAATTTGTTAATAATAAGAATATTACCTTTTAGGATTTTTTTTATTCTATGACTTTTCACCCAATGTGAAAATAAACCGTGATAAAAAGTATGTTTAATAGAAACATTGGTGTTTTTCAAATGTAGTTCTATTAATAAATTAAATGTAAAGGAAGTCAATAATTAAATTAAGGAAATGCTAGGTCTTTTAACAGAGTATTTCTTAGAACCTTTTGTTTATGAATGTATGATGTGAATATTAAGAGCAGGAAAACAATGCAGGATGCTTTCATTAAGTACCTGACAATCCTTCCTATACCTCTTCTTCCTGCCCACTTTCTGCCCACTCTGTGCTCGATGTGGGCCTACTAGTTTTCAGAACAAAATTTGAATCATAATGACTATTTCTTTATTTGCTTCTTTGTTTTTTATTTTATTTTTCTTCCAGAAATATGTACAAAATGCTCACTATAATGGCCTTTAAGGTGGAGAATTAGGGCAAGTATGTGATATAAAAATGAAGCTGTAATGTGATTGGGGTAAAAGCATGATTATTAAAAATGCTGTATAATTCCCATTATATGTAATTGCTGTTTGGGAGAAGAGGGCAAAGTGACATTGTTGGAAGAAGATTGATTACAAAGGAAAATAATACTAATGGGTTTTAAAAAGAGAAGAAGGGGCATGGGAAGCATTTAGGTGGAGAGAAAATATTTGCAAACTCAGGGGGAATATCTTGTGTCAGGTGGAAAGGGAGAGAGCGTAAAGAAAGAGGGATTAAGTTGTTTGGCAAAATCCTCTAAGGAATGGTTTTGATAATTTATTTGTGATAGTTAATGAAAAGTAAGCTCATTATACAAAAATTGAAATATAGAAAACTATTTTTTAAATCATGATAAACATAAGTCCACTTTTCATGAAAACTGCTCTTGTAGAAATTGGTGTGTTAGTTTTACAATTATTTCTTAGGTTTATCTTAAAATTTTCTGGTTTTGTTTTTGAGGAAGTGTTGGTAAATATCGATTTGTCTGTTTATCTCCAATAACTTTGCCTCTTCTCAATACTGTGAACTTCTGTGAGTAGCAGGAATCACGGAGCATTCAATTTTTTGGATACAGTACCCATCACAGCATCTTAGTAGTAATAAATAAACATGTCCTTGAAGGAAAAAAAATGAGCAAATTGCTAATGGGATTGAATCTTTCAGGAGGACTAAGATTTAGAGAGATAACATATTACAATTATACAATTAAATAGCAATAATAGCTATAATTTATTGAATGCTTATTTTATGTAAAGTACTATGTACAAAAAGCCAATTTATATGCATTTACTCCTCATGACACACTCATGACATAAGTGTAATGATTATCCCCACTGATTGATGAGGGAACTGCAGCACAGAATGCTTAAGTAACTTGCCCAGCTTGAAATAGGCAACACCTTACGAAGATACTCTAGTTTCAGATTCCAGGCAGTTATCCACTACATATACAACATTGTTCACCATTTAGAAGTAGTGAGTAATTAAAATAGAAATAAAGTAATAGGGATGGAGCTAAAGGACGGTATGAAGGTAGGATTAGCAGGACTTGACTCCAGTGAAATGACAATATAAAGTAAAAACTTTAAAAATAAATCCAAGGAATATCGTTCAAAATTTTCTATTTAAAAATATTTCTTGTTTGCCTGTCATGTGCCAGCACTTTGCTAGCTGCTGAAGTCCACTGTGCGTAAGGAGACTCCTGAATAAGGTCGGTAGAACCAAAGACCAAATTACATAATAGACAGAAAAGGAAAAATATAGAGAAAAGAACAGGTTCACAATTGGATTCATTATAATCTTTGATGTACAGCACAATACCTTTTCAGTATTTTCAAGAGAGTTTCAGTTTTATTTACCTCTAAATACTACTATTTATAGTAGTATTTAGAGGTAAATTAATAATTACCACAGATTGAGCAGTCACTTTGTGCATGACACTGTGCAATGCAATTTACAGTTAATGTTTATTTAATTCACAAAACATGTTAGGATATATATTCTACAGAGAAGGAATCAGACTCAGAAATTAAGAAAAGTTGCTAAGAACCATGTTTTGTACACAAAAGAGCTCAAAACTATCAGACTTAAAATCTGTCTTCTTAATCTATAATCATTACTCTGGAAATATATGATTCATTCAAATCCATATTACCATAAAAATTTACCTTTTTCATTCAGATGTCAGCATTCAATTCAAAATTCAGGAGACTCTGGGCATCTGAAATCAGGCAGAATTAAGATAGAAGATACCATAAATTGTAACTCTTCCTTGCCATCAAAATTATGAGAAAAATTTATTTCACTGCAATCACATTCTCTTACATCCTAAATAAATCGAATTATTCAATAACAAAAATACCTCTCTTGAAGTCTAGGAACATTTCATAAAATATGAATGCTACTCTATTAATTTGCATGCCACATCAATTTGGCCTATATTAATCAATAATTTTAAAGCAAAATGGATCACATGCAGTTGAGAAATATCATAGATCACAGAAAGCCATAAAAAAATGGCAAAGACCTAATAGGTCACCTAACCCAACTGAACAGTGCAGTCAGATGAGAAAGGAAAGTTAGAGAGATAATAACTCTTCACTGCCTTGAATTCCATTAAATTGAAAAATAAGGAATAGGCAAAAGCCTCATTTAATATTGCTCTATGTTTCACTATTAATGATGTGGCCAGGTTTTTTTTTTTTTTTTTTGAATGGGAATATGATAAAGTTCAAAGACCACAAAAGTAGACTCTTGTCCTTGTTACTAACTAACTTTATATGTATTAGGAGCATATTGGTTAACATATGACCATAGGTCATGTGTCTGGCAGAGCAAAGAGAAGAGTGTTCTGTAGTTGCTTTTTGTCAGTGAGTATTTGCCCCATATTCATCTAAATGCATTCAAGGGAAGACTAGTAAGAATATTGCAATGAACTAGTCAGGCAAGAAATATAGGTAACAGTAGTAATGATGGTGGTAAATAAGGGTTTTGAACAGATTTCAAAGTTAGAGCTGACAGGACTTTTTGATGCCTTTGATAAGAAGAAAAAGCACATTGTGATGACCACAACAGATTTAACTTGAGCAGTAGGTAAGATGGAATTGGCATTTCCTGAAATGGGGAAAATTTCTAGAAAAGCAGCTTTGGAGTGAGGGATGGAATCAAGAATTTGGTTTTGAATATAGTCCCTTTGAAAGGTCGTTTAGATATTCAAATAGGAAAGCTCAGTAAGCGGTGAACATATGTGTTTAGAATGATACACTTCCAAGATTACAGACAAATCAAAGTAACACTTGTGGTGTTTATTTGATCACATGATAAAACACTTATAACTTAATTGATTCAAGTAGATTAAACAAATATACTAAGTATAATAAAATTGTGAGAATGTAAAAATTATGAAGATAGGTGGAAAAAAAGAGTTTAAGAGAAAAAGCATACCAAAACAATAAAAACTTTTAGAATGGAAGTGTTTTTCTTTTCTGTTTTCTGTAATGTGACACTTTGGTAATTTAAAAGTCACAATTATGCTTTATCTGGAATACAATTTCTCCCTAACTAATACCCCTCTCCAGTTTATTTTTGCCAGGTTCAAATCTATGACCCATGTGGGAAGAAAACAATAGTTTAAAAAGGAAGAAAATATCTGATCTTGCCTCTCCCAGACCAGTACTTAACATATTATACTGGATCAAACTTTAAACTACTCAAGTCTAAAATCTTTTACATAGGGAGGAGATTAAGGAGATTTTCCACCATCTTCTTACCATTTTCACTCAGTGCATCTCCCTACCTCACCCTCTGGTTAACTGTGGTTTCATTGACATTCTGACATTCCTCTAGTGCTTCACAGTCCTTGAATCCAAGTTCTTCTGTGTACTTCTCCTTCATGCTTCCTCTATTCTACTGTTAACTTTCAAGTCCTCCAAAATGTCATTCCAAGTATTTCTTTCCCTACTTACTCTTAGCTATTGTCCAGTCTTCAGGTACAAAATCTGGTGGCTCTCTACTCTCTTACTTTATAGATCTTACTATAATTATGACTAAGTAATCATTTATGTAATAATCTGCATGAATTCTCTTGGCCCTGTGGGATTGCCAGGTCCCTAAGGGCAGGACATATACCTGCTAATTCACCCTTTCAGATGCAACACTTAGTAAAGTACTTTGCATGTAGTAAGTGGAAAGTAGTATGCAACATACATGCAAGAAGAAACAATTGTTTCAGTGTAATGTCAAGAATTGATAAAAGAGGAAGGATGAATACAGAGATAAGATGCAGGTGCAGATCTTCCTAGATGTCTCAGTCTAAGATTTTAAAATTAAAATTTCATGCTTTGAATTGTTTTTAGCCTTAGATAAGTAAACGCTTAATATCTGACATTTTGCGATTAATGCTATTTTTTTCCAGTAAGTTATTTGTAGTTCTTTTTCTCCTAGTCATTTTTTACAGAATGATCTGAATAGAAATGTCTAAACAAAAGAATATCTGCTGATATTCCTGTGTATGTATAAGAAGTCCACAGGTATGGCTTGATGGATAGAGTAATTAGTGAATTAAATTTCAAAGGGAATTAAAGGAGTTTCCATTCATATCTATAAATGTGTTTGAATCCATTGCATAAACACTTAATATTGCTATCCATATAAAGGGGAAATGAATATAACTAAATTAGATTAATTTGATACTCCAAACACAAGTAGTTTAATAATTTTGAATTTTATAAGAGTGAAACAAATAGAGAAATAAGAAATATAGGTGACAAACTATGGGAGGAATTAAGAAATTTTATAGATTGTCAAAGCAAAAATTACACTGGACAAAGTTAGAAAGATACAGAGTTATTCAAGGCTATGGCGATGAGAGGGACCAGAATGCAGTGTTACTAAACTCTGCTGGAACAAGGGGGTGGGGACATTTTTAAGAGTTGGGGATGAGGGGATCATAGGTCCTCTGTGATTGCAAATTGGTGTTACTCAAAGGAAAAGTAAACTTCTTCATATCTTCAGGATAGAGGTTGTTTTACAGCTTGGAGCAAGGTGCCTCTGGAGGTTAGGCTCTTCCTTTACCACAGAAACTGGGACATTAGCGGCGTTATCTTCTTTAATGACTGCATTTCAAAAGGAAGTTTCCCTGGTGTTTGAGAAAGCGGTCACAAAACTTGACAAGAGAGCTTTTGAAAGGTTGACATCTCAAAGGGACAGAGAAATAATCCTCCATTGCAAGTTCTTTTGAAATAAATGATTTAAGAAAAGGGAAGGAAGGCATCTCTGCACTTAGACCAGGTAGGTTCCTTAGGTGCAGGGCTGAGGGAGAGGTCAGTCACCCAGAGGCAGGAAGAAACATCTTGTCTAAAGTTCAGTGAAGCTGTGGGAAATGTGATGCTATCCTGGTTGAAATCTATGATTGAGGAGACTGTGAAGAGACTTTTATTTTACATGAAGTCAATGTAATAAAATGTTTCAACGCTAATAATGGAAGATACATTCAGAATATAAATGTAGAAACCACTGAATTCTGTTGGGTATTGAGAATGTTAATCCTCATTTTAAGGTGTCATTTAATGCATGTAAAAAGCAAATAACATTTTTGAAGACTTTTAGAAAAAAATGGGATTTTAAAGGGATAAGTAGGCACCATTGAAAGCTAATTATTGATGAAATTAATAGCTTTTCAAACTGTATATTGACAGAAAACTCATAGAGTCCTGAAACTGAAAAAAAAAAAATTCTTTAAAAATGATGATATTAATTGAAGAAAAGTTAGAAATAGCTATATTATCTGGCTCTCTTCATTCAGGAATTTATTTTTCTCCTAGTTTCAGATTTGATAATCTCTTTCAAAAATCTTCAGAAAGGAGGGCTTTCCTGGTGGCGTAGTGGTTGAGAGTCCGCCTGCCGATGCAGGGGACACGGGTTCGTGCCCCGGTCCGGGAGGATCCCGTGTGCCGCGGAGCGGCTGGGCCCGTGAGCCATGACCGCTGAGCCTGTGCGTCCGGAGCCTGTGCTCCGCAACGGGAGAGGCCACAACAGTGAGAGGCCCGCGTACCGCAAAAAAAAAAAAAAAATCTTCAGAAAGGAAACATTAATTCATTAAAAATAATTGGCTACATAGTATATACTTGTTACCAGGTTTTTATAGACAGCAAGTTCCCCCTCCTCTACTAGAAGCTTTACCAAGCTGGGTTATGTTGTTATACAGTTGTATACAGTTGTGTACAGTCTGTTAAGTAGAGAGGATGCTCTGGTGAGCCAAACAAATCTCCATTTTGAAAATGAGCCACTCATTCTCCCAGCTTCTAGGAACGGTGACTGGCTGACCGTCCTCAGCTGAAACCTTTTCTGGGAATTGCTCTCTCCACAATATACTACCTCACCTGAGATCAAGCTCTTCTCCTGGTGACATAATAAATCCACTGACTACTTCATGAGAGAGGAAAGAGATAGGAGTGTAAGTGAATAGCCCTTTGCTCAAAGTGGGGTAATTTGAAGGTCAATCACAGTTCCAGGGCACCCCTTGGATCGGCTGTGGCCTTTTTTCACAAGTGCATTTCAGTTCAGCTTCTCTCTGTGATCCTACTTCTTTCACTCCTTCACAATGAGCAAACCTCCAGTATACAAATCTCAACCTGAGTTTGCTACTCAGGAAACTCAACCTGTTGGTGGTAGGTAGGTGGTAGGTGGTTCCAAAACTTATCTGAGGAAGCAGACTCTAAAAGGATGTTTTACAGCTGGATTACTCACCAGCCAGCGGGCAGTGAGGACCCCTTAACTGCTGGTAGGAGGGGCAGTGATAGTCCCTGACAAGCTGTAGCATGGCATTGGTTAAAGTTTTCCCAGGTGGTGACCTGGGCTGGAATATAGATGGAAAGGAATGCACTGGCCAGTGGAATATCTCACGCTTTCGAGAGATTAAGGAAAAGTAAATAGTAATTATTTTAAAAAAAGGGAATATGATGGCTATTACTGAATTTCATTAATGCACTGCAAAAAGGCAAAAGCAAAGCTAGGAAAGCTGATTCAACAGTTGAAGGCGAAGTGTGAAAGTCAGAGGGCCTCCCTAGTAGAATATAAAGAGAGCTAGATCTCATGTCAGAGAGCAGGAAAATCTGAAGATGAGGTCCACAACTTAAATAAACCAGTAGCAGGATTCCACAGAAGGTTAAGTTCTCAGTCACAGCAAGTCTGCAATGTCAACTTCAGGGCCTTAGATTGGAAGGCTGAATCTAAGATTTTGAATGAGGACATCTGGATTTATAAACTTGGAAACCTTGAAACCTGAGATTCCTCTGAATCCTCTAGCACTACATAAGCGGCCCCCTCCTTTCTGGTAGGAGGCCAACACTTACTCATTTCATGAAGATGATGTAAAGCCCACTAGAACACAGGCAACATATGGACCCACTGTGATCTTCTTTTCTGGTGACCAGATCAATAATTATGATCAAGTCGCAACATAATCTGATAAGGCTTTTGCTAAGACTAATAAAGGAAGAAAGAAATTATATTGCAAGGACCCGTAGGACCAGTAGGACCTAGACAGACTTCACTGGTAAAGCTAGAAGAGGGCTGATTCTTGAGGATGCTGGATCCAGGATTCTATAATGGTAATATATAAAGAAATTGACTGTAGAATGTATTTCTAAAATATGAAAAAGGGCAAGTTTCCCAACACATTTATTTATTTTTGTAAGCAAGTATGATGTCTATGAACCTCTGCTAACCTCTGACTTTTCAATGGTAAGCTTCCTATAGGGTGGCCAATTTGACAATGAATTTCAAGTAAATTTTTTTTCACAAAGAAGTTGATCTGAAAATCTATTTATATAAGTATGATCACCAAGTATTGATAAAGAAAAATATTAAAGTAATGAAGACATTGCACAGATAAATTTTTTTTTTTTTTTGCGGTACGCGGCCCTCTCACTGTTGTGGCCTCTCCCGTTGTGGAGCACAGGCTCAGGACGCGCAGGCTCAGCGGCCATGGCTCACGGGCCCAGCCGCTCCACGACACGTGGGATCTTCCCGGACCCGGGAACGAACCCGCGCCCCCCCGCATTGGCAGGCAGACCCCCAACCACGGCAGGCAGACCGCCACCAGGGAAGCCTGCACGGATAAATTTGATGTTAAGCCTCCACAAAAATCATTTCAGTTAGCCATATCTCAATCATTGCTATGTGGAAATTTTTAACATGACTGAATGATTGTGAAATATATAAATTTATAGCTATAGAAATGTCAAAGGCAAGTAGGCTTCAGGGAGGGCCTTACTTTTGGAGATGCATCTGCCTAGCAAACACAGTCTCATCATGTCATTTCTGGTCAGAAACACTCATTGCTCTCCAATAGCCCTAGGGTAAAATTCATACTTCTTGGCAAGTCACGTAAGTTCCTTCACAATCAGCTTCCTATCTGCTACTGCAGGTTCATCTTCCCCATTCTCACATCAGCTTCATTCCACAACCTCTGTGAACAACTTGATAAGAACAAGCCAGGGTGTCTTCTCATCTTCCTGATTTTTCAAATGCTGCTTTTGGTTTCAAATCCATGCCCTGATTCATTCCTCCCATCTACTGCAGGTCCCACATACATGCACATTTTATCTAGTTAGCTTGCAATTGCTCTTGATTTGTACACACTCTTCTCAGAAATGTACCTTCATTCAAACTGTGTGAGTTTCCCTTTCAATGGGCAATCAATTGAAAGCCTTAAAATGGTATGTTCAACAAGAATATTTAAGCAGGTAGATAAATTCCCTTTTCCTACTCTAATGATAATTGTATCAAAATATTTTGATCTTGTTTAATAAATGTTAAGCTCTTATTTGTCAACTCCCTCTTCTGTCAGTCATCCTCAAAAACCTCGTGCAAAGAGCCTAATATAATTGACTAAGTCACTGAGAAGGCAAGAAGATGCCCCTGATCTCTGTGGGAAAGGGCATGGTTATTCTCAGGAGGGCTTAACAGCTCATCTTTTGGAATGGACAACATCCCAATAAGGCCATTTTCCCCATTTTGTGGTTATTTGATCAGCTTTTTTTTCAAAGGGTAACTTTATCTCATTATTCTAGAAATGCCTTTAACATTTCTCCATTGCCTGACTACAGTAGAACATAAAATTTTGTGTATGTGTGTGTATATTTACACACACACACACACACACACACACACACAAAATATTTTTTTTTCCACCCTTACATAGGCACAGTGACATACCAAAAGAGCAGATGTCATGGGAGGAGTCTGCTACAGTGTAAGCAAGGAGTTTATTATCTCTAGAGAATTTAAAAAGTCAACTTGGATTATATTTGTATTTAAAATTTACAGAGTGTAACATGCAAGCTGTGAGGCATACTACCTTAACTAAGTGCAAATTTTAACTTGATGTGAAATATTCTATTGAATTTGAATAATATCTTTTAAATATGAAATTCTTTTTAAAATGAAGGGCTTGTTTTAAAATGAAAGGAAAGATTTAAAAAGTAGAAACTGTATTATTCCATTATTGTGGTGGACCATTAAATGTACACCTTCTTTCAAAAAATGCATTAATGCAATATAAAAGTTTTATAGTTTCTTTATTCCCTATAATATGTATTTTATTAATTATTTTACATTTTTCTGGAATTACTGAAAATAATTTTCTCATAAAAAGTAAGAGATTAAAAAGCAATTGACTACTAGGTACCTCACAGCACAGACAGATCATTGGAAAACTATCCAGAGGAGCTCAGCCAGAAGAGTTTGTTCGAGACCCAATAGCACATTAACTTATTCATTCATTTATTTATTTCATCACTGAGCACCAAATATATGCCAAGCACTCTGCTGAAGCCTGCAGATACACAAAGGTAAGTGACTAATCTCAGAGGGTGTTTAGTGTAATAGCAGAGGTGAGACAGAAAATTCAGTAAGTATAATAATAAGCAGGAATCTTTGCTCTGTTTGTTGATTTATCCCAAATGCCTATTCTAGTAGGCATTAAATAAATATTTTGTATGAATATATGCTATGAAAAAACATACACAGGTACAAAGGAGCATTTGAGGAGAACCGGCAGATGTCAGGAGGTGGGGGGGAGGGAGAAAATGTTTCACAGAGGCAGTGATACAAGCTGCCTGACGTTTACAGATAAGCCACAGTGTTTTGGGGTGATTCTTTATACAACCTTATTGTGACAATGGCTGAAAAATACAGACGCGTAGGGGAGGGTTTGGGATAGGGGAGATTGGGAACTGGGAGATGATGGATTAGGACACAATTGCAATAGACTGGGCAAGAAATAGTTCTGAACTAGGGCGGGAGTAGTGGCAAGTGAGAAGAGGGGACTAAACTCAAAAAAGAAGCCCAAACTGTATGATCAGACAACAATTTTAGATGGTTCCAATTTTAGAATTCTGTAAAAGTTAAAAAACCCTTTCCTAGTAAATAGTACTGACTCCTTCTTAGAATTAGTATATTTGGAGAAAAGCCAGTATCTATGGAAAGTTCAATTACTGCATTACCATCTGATCATTATAATTGATCCAGGGACACTGAGTGGGTCCCTGCCTTCCTGGATGTGAACATTAATAAGATACGACTTTATAGCCATTCCCAAGCCAGTTGCTCTGTATACTGCCAAGAGTACAAAAATACCAGACCTCCCAGCACTATAAATACTTTTACATGTCAAAAAATGGAATGAGGCTATTAAAAAAGATATGCAAATATAATCCAAGACAGAGTTTACTTTCCTAGGGGGGGAAGTAAATTACAACCTTTCATAATGAAATTAATGTTTAGAAGCACAAGCACTAAAATCAAATTCATAAGCTAACTCCTTTAAGATAGAACACTCCTTACTACTTATCAAAGATTATTTTGTTCCAGTTTTTAAATGATTTCCTGGTGATTTGCAATGGATTCTTATTTCCTTATAGCATATATAATTTGCATTAGTCTCTCTAAAAAAATAAAGGGCAGTTTTTCAGTTTGGTCAAAATAACAAGAGCAAGATCCTCTGAATTTCTCTGATATTTGGCATTTTCTCTGACCATTTACAGCTGTGTAGAGTCATTCTTTTCTATGGCTATTTTATTTTGCACTTTTCTTTGTGCTACAGAATCTCAATTCAATAAGAAAGTTTAAAGTTATATAGTCAAATGAGTACCAGCAGGGTTCAAAGATCCTAAGTGTTTGCAAAGGTAATAATTGGATTTAAGAGTGAATGTTCCACAAACCAAAAGCCTAAATACAATTACATGTAAACACTTCATAATGGAAGATAGGTATACCTGAACCCGTTTTTTGTTTGAGTTGAACCGTACGTACTTTTATTAACTCTGTATAGTCACTCTAATGATCTCATTCTGAGCATAATCTTAGATTTGCAGCTAGATATTCATTTTAAAAATCTGATAACTAAAAACTAAAAAGCAAATTTTAGGTAAGACTTAAAAGTAGACTTTATAAGCCACTGTATAAATTTGATCTTTTTAATTTACTAAAAAAAAATACCTGTGGTCAAATGATTAAACAAATTATGTAAATGTTTGATATTAATAGTGAATTTTCTTACTGATTATTGGTTAACATAGAATCTTTCATTTTGATAATATGTATTAAGAATATTCATACACTTCAAACCACCTCTTAAAACCTATCCCGTGAAAGTAATTTGAAGTAACTAACAATGTTTATATACAAATATTTTCATTAAAATATGTAATAATAAAATAGAAAACTGTTAAATAAGGAAAAGCAAAATAAAAAAAGACTAAATTTAAAGGATTACTGTACAAGTATAAGTTATATCGTCTGAATATGTACCCATTATAATAATGTTTACTTAAAGAGTATTGTACAAAAAGCCAATTTTATAATATTAAGGGAAAATTACAAAATGCAAGATAATATCTACAATTACAAAACGTAAAAATGGTATCTGCAATTTAAAACAGACTGGAAGTAAAATGTAAACATATTATAAGTAGCTGAATCTGTTTCCCCACATTTTCATATCAAACATCTTCTTAGTGATATTATTTCACTATACCTACTTAACATATATTTGTAAAACTACTTATATACTATTAATTTCTATTGAACTTTTTCTAGGTGCATGAAAAACGTTTCTCAGAACATGACACAAGGAATGTCAGTATTGCAGTTTGATTCCTATAGCTAAATATGTTAAAGTATACAACGTTTGCCATGATGATTTGAATTTTACACCAAATTTATTCTCTGATTATATTTCTTACGGGATTTTCTGGCCATATCCATCATCATTAATACTCAGTTATTTTTAACATCTTTATTGGAGTATAATTGCTTTACAATGGTGAAATACTCAATTTTTTATATATGATCAGTGCTGGAAGTCTCTCCAAAGGAGGGCTGCAGTAGATTTTACCTTAGTGCCATTTGCTAGTTAAATCACTGAACCAAAGTCCTTGGGAGAAAATTTAGCGTGTTTAGGATGAAACATGATGGTGAAAAATATATCAAATTTTTTAATCAAACAGACTTTAAATCTTACCACTTACTAGCCATGTAGTAATACGAGCTGGGTATTATTATTATTTTTTAAATTTTTATTGGAGTATAGTTGATTTACAATGTTGTGTTACTTTCTGCTGTACAGCAAAGTGAATCAGTTATACATATATTCACTCTTTTAGATTATTTTCCCATATAGGTCATTACAGAGTACTGAATACAGTTCCCTGTGCTATACAGTAGGTCCTTATTAGTTATCTATTTTAAATATCATAGTGTGTATATGTGAGTCCCAATCTCCTAGTTTATCTTTCCTTCCTTTTCCCCCTGGTAAGCATAAGATTGTTTTCTAAATCTGTGACTCTATTTCTGTTTTGACTCTATTCTGTTTTGTACCATTTTTTTTTTTAGATTCCACATATAAGCAATACCATACTGTATCTGTCCTTCTCTGTCTGACTGACTTCACTCAGTATGACAATCTCTAGGTCCATCCATGTTGCTGCAAATGGCATTATTTCATTCTTTTTTATGGCTGAGTAATAGTCCATTGTATATATGTACCACATCTTCTTTATCCATTCCTCCATCGATGAACATTTAGGTTGCTTCCGTGTCCTAGCTATTGTAAAGAGTGCTGCAATGAACACTGGGGTGCATGTATCTTTTTGAATTATGTTTTTCTCTGGGTATATGCCGGGGAGTGGGATTGCTGGATCATATGGTAGCTCTATTATTATTATCATTATTCACATTTTACAATTGAAGTTAAGCAACAGTGGTACATATCTTATACTTATGAAGGTAAAGTGCTTGTCTAAATTTATGCTAGTGTGCAGTGTGGACTAGATAGAACCCAAGCTTTTGATTTCACAGGTGGCAGGTTTACATACCATATGATAATGCCTGTCCACTTTATGTCTCTGAGGCATATGTAAAATCATAAACACAGTTACTTTTTCAGGGACACTGTGAAACAGCTGCAGTAAATAATAACTATTAGTTATGTGTCCACAAGTAATAATAGTAAACAATATAGTAATCCTCCTTTTAATATTAATTTATCAGTTTGTTTTAGATTCCAGCCTGTATAAGTAAAGACTCATTGTTAGCCATTGCTAGAAATTTTTAGTTATTTTTGCCTTTTTTTTTCAACCCAGAATCCTGGCCAAACTAAGAAACGTTGCTCTCTGTACAACTGAATAGAGTGAACAGTTTTTTCCCCCTAGTTAATGTTTTCATCCAGTTTTAAATTTTTGAATATCCCAAATTGCTGTAGGGTCTTATTCCCAACTCTACACTCCATGTAGGCTCAAGATTTTATCTCCTTTTCCCACGTGACTATGATGCCCCAACTCCTCTGTTACAAACCAACAATCCCCTCAAAATAGCCACTGACTGCAAGGTCTGATTTATACATCATGGTCTGATTTTTTGTTCTCTTTTCATTTGTGAAATGAAAATAATTCTTCACCTGCACACCAATGCTTACATACATACATTTTATCTTTTTCATACATATACATACAAGCACACAGTAGTGTGGGTTGGAACATAGAACTTTTCTGATACTTTGGTAACGAAGTTCAATGTCAAATTGTAGGGGATTTTAATTGATGTTTGTTGCTAGATTAGCATAAAGTACAGGTTAAAACCTATAAATAAGAATATTTTATTCTAGGTTCATGCATAGACATCCTAATGTTCAACCAACCTTCCTGAATTGATTTTAGAGATTTCTGCAAGTAGTTATTTCCTTCCACATTTTCACTGATGCCGGGTCTCTTTATTACAACAAAGTTCGTTACTTCTCAAGGAAAAGCACACTTTTTATGGAACAGACTTTATTTATTTATTTATTTTTTTGCGGTACGTGGGCCTCTCACTGCGGTGGCCTCTCCTCCGGACGCGCAGGCCCAGCGGCCATGGCTCACGGTCCCACGGCGGTCCCACGCTCTGCGGCATGTGGGATCCTCCCGGACCGGGGCACGAATCCGTGTCCCCGGCATCGGCAGGCGGACTCTCAACCACTGCGCCACCAGGGAAGCCCTGGAACAGACTTTAAATTGCTTTGTGATAAGAAACCCAATGGTGTATATAATTACATAATTCCCTGACACACACACACACATACATACACACACACACACACACACACACACACACACACTTCTTCATGGTCTATGAAACAGTATCACATTTATTATCTCATTTCAGTATTAGAACGACACTAAGGAATAATCAGGATAAAGATTGGACCTCACTTTGAAGATGGGAAAATACACAAAAAGGGAATGAGAAGTTACTAGTGTGAATTAGTGGTTCAATCAGGACATGTATCCAATTATTCAGGTACTTTTTAATTATATATATTTTTCTTTAAGTGACTAATAGAACTTTCCCTGAGAGGAGATTTAATAACGAAACTATAAAATGGGACCCTAGGCAGCCACTTACTTATGCTTTTGACCCATGGTGGTCTGAAGAGATGATCATTTATTAATTAATTGATTCAATAATTTAAATGTTTAATTATGCATTGAGTTTCTACAATGTGACAAGAATTAGGTGAGAGACTGTATGTTTTACTCATTTAAATATTTAGATGCTTTATTCTCCAGATACATAATGTACTAACAGATGTACTTTAATCAGTTCTGTTTCTACATTGTAGAGAAAGTTATCGACACAAGTAGCAATCAAAGATAATCATTGTAACTTGGTGCTACAGATGAATCATAACCTCTCCCCCATGGAATAACTTGGATGTATGTTTACATATTTAACTCCTGTCCAAGATGCAACTACCAGGAAGGCTTTCTCTACCTCTTCAGCATCACCCTGACCTTATTCTTCCAATCACTGTCAGGATACAGAATGAAATAAATGTGATAATGGAGAGAGTATTTGAAATTGGGATAATCTAAGATACCAGGTAGCTATATTTAGTGCTCACTCCATTTTATGCTATTAAATGTATGTCTTTATATAAATTCATTTGTGAATATAACTTCCTCATTTGTTTACTATAGGGACAAATTCCAGATCTGAATACTACCATACCCAGGACAAGTTTTGAAAATTTGGTTTTCCATAAACGTAGTTGCTTTTTGTTTGTTTACCCCAAGTAGATGATCAGGCTTATATGAGAGATTTTTCTTTTGCCATAAATATATTTCACTAGGTGAATAGTATATAATGCCTCAATATAAAATTCTAATATAATAATTGGTTTTGAGGAATAATCTGTCCGAACCTTCACAATATAAAGTTACTATTAGTGGCTTGTAGAAGTGTAGCGTATTTCAGTTTTTTTGTAATGAATATAGATGGATGGAAGGCAAGGATAAATGACCATCACTGTGTGGCAGGTTAATAAAAAGATACTTCATTAGTGCACTTAACACTCCAACCAAATTTTTATTTAAGAAATGAAGACATTCTTGTAGTTCTAATATAAAATCTGAAAATTCTAGTGTGGTACCTTGAAGTCATACACATATAGATTTGTTTCCCATTTCTTCCATTTGCACAATTTGGCTTCTCTGAGTTTACATTTATTCACTGTGTAATGATGATAGAAAGCAGCCACCTTAGGGGTTGCTTTGGTGATTAAGTAATATGTATGTACATATATATGTATATATACACACATAGTTACACATATAGTTATATATTTATAGTTATATATATTTATATATATTTATATATTTATGGTTATATATATAATATATATGTAGTTATATATTTATATATAATAGCTTATCAAAGTACATGAGAAAACACAGGCACTCGTCAAATATTAGCCAGTTATTACATTTTCAAAGGTTTCTACTCACTTTAAATACTCTTTATAGCCATACATGTAAAATAGACATAATAATAGTAGTTTCTTAGCCTGTCAGTGAGGTTCAGGATATTTGTGCTGCTTTACCATGAATTCAGTAAGTCAAAGAGTGTTTATAGGCTTTAAAAACATCATCCCTTAGTTAAGAAAAATATCCATCTGTGACATTATCCTTTACAACATTAAGACCAATTAAAACAGAAAATATTACCTGCTTATAATCAAAGTAGGACAATTTGAAAGTTGTGAATTTAGTTTAATTAGAAATTTAGCTGAAATAATAGGATTGCTACCATTAAATGTATCAAGAGATCATTTAAGAAAATTGGTAAGACAAAGTAAAAATAGAAAATAAGAACTTCAGCTTTCTCCCCAAGTAGTATTTAAGATCATTTATTTCAGATGAGACACAAGGAAAAGGCCACTTACTAAATATGGACAGTAATATTCATGTTCCTTATCAAATAGATTATAATAACTTTTGTTGCAGAGAATTTAATGTATTGCATGAGAAGTCAGATAGAAGTTATTCCTATTATCTGCTGTTTCCTGACATTTTCTCATGACCCTGTGTAAGGAGAGTCTCTAAGGAGAATATTATCAGTTCTTTACATTTGACTATAATCAAACAACATTTCTACAAGCAAGGACTTTCCCCTACCCCAAATCACCATCATACACCAGTTTTCAGCCCTAAATTCAGTGCATTGAACTTTGTGGCAAATGGCAGGCGTGGTGCAGCCCAATAAAATGTGGATTCTCAGACTGAGCCTTTGCATTGTAAGGACAATGCATCTTATTAAGCCTCAACATGTCTGCTTGGTGATTCTCTCCCAGTTGCCAGAAAAGATGGATGAGATGCACATTATGTTCATTCAGTAAACCAACATTTATAAACATGAAGTAGAAACCAATAGAGATTTCATCAGTCTGGAGGAAAAGGAAAAAATTAAATAAATAAACATAATAGACTATAAACTATGAAGGAAAACTACCAGGGATATACATACACACACTCAAACACTTCAAAAAACAAATTGGAAATGTCCAATCAGTAAATTTCAATATTTTAAATTTGTATTTTATAATGTTATGTATGTAAATTGGATTCACTGACTATTTCTAAGCAACTTAAAGTATTGTCACTGAAAGTGGGCGTCCTGCTGCCCACTACTCAAAAGCCAATAAAGAGGCGATGGTTGGTGAAAAGGAAAGTTTCCTTTATTTCAGAGGCCAGTAACGGAAGGAGGGGAGGAGGGCGGACTCCTGTCCAAAGGTCCCCCCCAAACCTCCCCCACCCCCGCTCGCAATCAGTGGGCAGGAGCTTTTATAGATTGAGGGAGGGGGTACATTCAGAAACAGCACAGTCAGCTCTGACCATCATCTTGAAATTAGTCATGCGGTGGTCTGATCAGCGTCATCTTAATTGTTTAAAGAACAATTAGTCTTTAGTTCCAGGGTTGATTTGTTCCCATTTCTTTGAGGCCAGTTCTCAGAATTGTGGCAGCTTATGTCATGGCTACAGTCTGGTCATCATGTAGTTAACTTCTTCCACCTGGTGAGGGTTTCAGTCTATAAGACAGCTCAATGGACATGGCTCAGAATATTATGTATAGCCCTTGAGGAGGAAGTATAGGTCCTTGACGTTGCTTAATGACTATTATTATCTGGTCTCCTTTGACTGTTTTCCTTTGTTTCTGCAATTTTTCACTTCTCTGATTAACTTGTTATTTGGCTAAAGTTTTTCTACAGGCAAAAGGCAGGCTGAGGACACAGGGGGCAAGAATCATAGGGGGCTGCTCCATTTCAGCATCAAATATATATATATAATTCTAATCAGTTGGGGAATTAAGTATATCAGTATTTCACGATATGGTGAAACCAGCTCCAGAATTTTCAGGTGCTCAGCATTCTCACTAACTTTAAGAATAATTTTTAGACAAGAGGAATTTCTAACTCTTACGATCCCCACAAGCGTCTTTATTTTAAAAATGTAACTATTGTTTGCTTTTATTTCCATTACAACTGGTAACTAACATCTTATCTAATGAATTTGTATATGGCTTTTAGATATGTGTTAAACAGGGAAACATTTAAATAAAGATGATTCAGATGCATCTACAGTATAGACCTTCATAAAAAGTCAGTCGTGGGCTTCCCTGGTGGCGCAGTGGTTGAGAGTCCACCGGCCGATGCAGGGGACATGGGTTCGTGCCCCGGTCGGGAAGATCCCACATGCCGCGGAGCGGCTGGGCCCGTGAGCCATGGCCGCTGAGCCTGCGCATCCGGAGCCTGTGCTCCGCAACGGGAGAGGCCACAGCAGTGAGAGGCCCGCGTACCGCTAAAAAAAAAAAAAAAAAAAAGTCAGTCGTTTCTCGGGCCTGGGTGTTTTTCACATGAAAGTGTTTGGGTTCGGTGATTTTAATTGCTATGGAAATCAGATGTCTGTCCCAGATAGGTTTCTGTCAATCCTGCTGAGATTTTGCTGCAAAGGCAGAGAGCTGTTAAGAGTCCTAAGTTTCTTGTACATACTCAGCTTTTCTTGACATTGGATGAGAAGAAATGAAAAGGTGGCTGATTCCTGGGTTTCAGGATCTTTGTCAATCCTCTGCCATCCAGTAGAAGAAGAGATAAAGAATAATTGTAGAAAAAGTCAGTTCAGGCTTTTTTTAATTTATAAAGTTTATATTTTTTGAAATAGTCCAGATAATGAATACATCATATATTAATTAGAAAATAAGAAAAATATTACAAAGCAAGCAAATAAAAAAAGCACTATGAAGCAAAACTTGATAATGTTTTGACACTTTCACATCCAAAGTGTTTTTAGCATGAAATATGTAATTATCTCGTAGGAATCAATCTATACATGCACTTTTATCTTTTTTTTAACTTTACATAAAATCATGATGTATTCAAAAGTTCATTTTAGTTTTTAATGTTTGTGTGCTTGTGCCATCATTTATTAATTTCTTTATATCTGGGTGTTTGTAATTATCAGTGTGTGGTAATTATTGCTAGCTTTTTGTTGTTATCACAAACGCTAAGGCGGTCTCCATAAACACCGTCTCCTGGTGTTCACAACTTTCAATATTCCCTCCTCTTAGTGTGGGCAGGACCTGTGTGTGACTCGCTTCTAACTAATAGCATACAGCATAGAAAATAGCATGCGATTATGCTGCATAAGATTGTAATATTTATCTTGCTAGAAAATCCTGTGGCTGCCTCTGAAGCAGCAAGCTGCCATACAGGAGTTGCCCTACAGAGAGGGCCACATGGCAAGGAACTGAGGTGCCTCTGGCTGACAACCAGAAGGAACTCAGGGCTCACAGACTGGCAGCCTGCGAGGAGCTGAATGCTCCCAAATGTGTGAGCTTAGAGGCAGATCTTCCCCAGCTGAGCCTCAGAGGAGAACCCAGCCCTGGCCTAAACCTCAGCTGCAGCTTTATGAGAGGCCTTGCTAAATCATCTGCAGACTCCTGAACCATAGAAGCTGTGAGATAATAAAGGCATGCTAAGTTTTTGATAGGATTGCTATGCCACAGTAGAAAACTTGTAAAAATGTTATAAATAATGTGGAGATGAACCACATTATACAAAAATCACTGTTCTGCTCTAAGTATATCTCTGAGGACATAGTTTTAGAATAGATTATTAATGGCCTAAAAGATATTGAACATTTTAATAGTCCTGACTTTAAAAACGTATCTACCATACTATCCCCAAAGAAAAAACTTTCTATTGTAAAAGTAATTTTACCCCGGAAAATTTAGGAAATATGATTATATCAGCAAATTTTGTAAGAAAAACATGAATAATCTTAAATGTCAGTTGTTACTGTATGCCAGACACTGCTCTAAGCACTTTACATGCCTTAACTTATACTGGATTTGCTCACAATCATGTGAGAACTATACTATTATCATACTGAATTTACAGGTGAGAAATTTGAGATGAAAGGGGGGATTTGCTAACTTGTCTAGCATAACAAAGCTCCTAAAATGTTGAGCTGGGATTCTGAGCCAGGTAAGTTGTCTCTAAAAGATGTCCTCTTAAATACTTTGCTCAAATGCTTGCTATGTAAATGGATAATGTATACCTAAAAAATGCTATAAATATGTTAAAGTATGGAAAATATCACTATGGAAAAGATAACCCTTCGGAATCACTTTTTACTACTGGATCTTGTTGAAGTTCTATTGGGCTAGGGCATTTATTGACTGAGCCTCACCGTTTGTTCATTTATTCATGTGGCAAATATGAATGGATCATCTGCTAAGTCCTGGGCATGATAGTAATAAACAAATATGGGTTCAGAGCATGCTTCTAGCATGGAAGGATGGATATGATAAACTAAATTCCACAATTGTGAAGTGCTCTGAAACAAAACACATGGCTATTTAAGAGGATCTAATAAGGAGATCTGGGGAGTAAGGTCAGGCTTCTTTGAGGAAGGAGTCTAATTTGACATCTGAAGGATGAATAGTAATTAATTACATAGAAAAAAAGAGGTTGACATTCCATACATAGAGGACACCATGTGTACTGGCCCTATCCATAAGGAACACGGTTATTTCATAACCTTGAAAGATGACCCATGTTGTTAAACAACACAAAGGGAGACAGAGAGTGGCATAAAATATAGCTGGTGAGATATGCAAGTATAGAGCATGAAAAGCTTTATAGATCTACTAAATATTTTTGTCTCTATCATAAAAGCAATAGACAATAATTGAATAGATTTAAAGGAGGCCTCATGTTCATATTTGCATTTAACATAAGATACTTCAGGATAACTCAGCTTGACAGGGCACATGATATGGACCTATCCTAATAAACTGCTCCATCAGAAAAAAAAGGCTGGACAAAATTCAAAATCTATCTGCTTGTTGGCTGAAGAGCTAATAACAGTGTTAAGAATTGCTGGGATAAAATTCTGCAAGGACAGTCCCAGGGTGTGTCTTAATCTGCTAGGGCAGCTGTAACAAATTACCATCGACTGCAAGGCTTATAATAACAGAAATTCATTTCTTATGGTTCTGGAGACTGGAAGTATGAGATCAGGCTGCCAGCAGAGTCAGGTTCTGGTGAGAACCTGCTTTTTGGTTCATAGACAGCCATCTGTTTATTCCCTGTGTCCTTACAGGATAGAAGGAATGAGGGAGCTCAATGGAGTCTCTTGTATAAGGGCACCAATCCCATTCATGAAGGCTTTACCCTCATGACCTAATCACCTCCCAAAGGCTCACCTCCTAATACCATCATATTGGAGGTTAGGATTGCAATAAATGAATTTTGGGGGAAGAAAAATATTCAGTTTACAGCAGGGTAGAATCAAGTATGGGATCTGCTTTTATCTCTGAAGCCAAGTCTAGCATGGGAACCTAAGAGTTTAGAGGCTAAGACTCGTTAAAGCCTCTCCAGGTTAAGGGCTAAGGGATCAGGGTTCGGCTCCCCCTAAAGTTTAGGAAATAGCCCTACAGAGCCTTCTTCCCATGAGACTGAAACAGCCAAGGTTTCTTTACAAAAGGAAGAATGAACCAGAAGTGGAATCATGCACAGACCTCGGTGCAATTTTAAACTACCTGTCTCTGAAATTGGATTAAGAAGATCCTTGAATATTAATGTCAGGCACCTGGCCACAGCATATGCAATTCCTCATGAGAATGTTATCCTAGCCTTCAAGTTACTTCTACAAAAGTTTTTCAAATTCAGTGCCTGACACATTAAAAAAAAAAAAAAAAAAGACATTATATGAGAAGAACACATGGCTAAAAACCAACAGAAACAGTAGACAACTCCAGATGTTTAGGTTGTCAGAACCAGATTTTAAGAAAACTATAATTACTATGTTCAAAAGAATTTTTAAAATCTGACTGTGGTGGTGCAGAAGGTATTAGATTAACTCTCCCACAATTAACAACTCTGAATCTGGATAGGGCACAGTAGAAAATTCATTGCTTGTTCTTAAAGGAACGTACAAGATAAATTCAACACGCACCCTAGATTTCTGCCGGGATGCATGTTCCAAACCATGGCACAGGGAAGGAGAGTCAAAATAGAAAGCAGGCATCTTCTGGGTCAGAGCCATAGAGCTCAGCATTTGTGGCTACTGAGCTGGAGGGAATTTGTGGAGGCAAAGTTGAGCAAAGGAAGGAACTGAGAATCTTCAAAACTTTGCCTAGGAATTCCTTAGAGTCTTTGAACAAATACTAAGCAGTGCAAGGCCTGCCATGGTGATGTATAGTTCATTGTCATTATACCTTAAATGAGAAATATGAAGAAAACCCCTGTGTTTTAAGCAAAAGGCAAGGTGCAATGAATTAATGCCCACCACAAACCCTGTTTTAGCATCTTTATTGAAGTCTAATGCATAAGTAGATTACAGCATTCATTCTGCAAATTCCATGAAAAAGCCTGCAATTTCTGCTCCAGATTCCTAAAGCCAGTATTATCCGGTGATTATGACTGAAAAACAAGAACTGAGTTCAGAAGGTTGCAGCACGTTAAATTTACAGAGAATATTTGAGCTTTCTGGATATGTAAGTTCATTCACCATCCCCTAGGGGTAAGCTACATATCATGAAATTTCCTGTTACTCTCAGGACTAACTGTTAACGGCTTCCCATAACTTACAGATACAATTTCTTAGATTTCTACTCTCCTTTGGATCTGACCCTAACCTCCTATTCAGGCCTCAGTCTCTGATGCCCTGTACCTCACACCTGATAATATTGTTGCAAAATAATTAATTCTTATATATGACTGGCCTTGCATACCTTAAATTTGAAGTGCCCTTTCTCCCCTTGCCTTCCTACAAACGAAAAAATTACTTATCCTTCAAAACTCATTTTGTGATAATTTCTCCAAGGTTTTTAGCTAGAATCTCCATAATATTCTATGAAATTCCTCTTCCTAAAATAACCCTCATAACATTTTTAAAAATTTCCCCATCCTTGAAATGAATAAGAGGTTTAAGGACTTTCAAAACTCATATATATATATATATACATATATATATACACACATACATACATCCTTTGAAAACTACGTTTTAATCTTATCTCACAACTCATTTGAGATCTGATATTTATCATATCTTGGCATCTTAGTCAAAACTCTCCATGTAACATTCTTTACAGTAATTATCTCACAGTAATTATCTCAGAGTGAATAATCAATCATCCTGCATGCCTGTCTTTCCCACTAGACCATAGTCTGGGACTATGTCTCAATCACCTTTTTCATTTTATACAGATTATCACTCACATACCACTGTCCCAAAAAACTCTTTCTGAGTCATTTGCCATTCTACCCTTTTCAATACTAGATAGAGATGAAAATAGTATCTCATTGTGGAATATACAGATCATAAAGCAGAGCTATTTTCTTTTTGTTCCTTTTGGTATTTCTAACCTCTCTTAGTTCCTAAAATAAATTACTAAATCAATAAATATGTGTTGAAAGAAAGAAGATATAATTAGATGAATGGTTATATAAACAGAAAATAAGATGAAAGGATATATACATAATTTTTGGTTAATATTTAATAAATGTTTGTTGAATGAATATTTTAGAATGCCCTGAGCTGCCTGCCTTTATAAGCAACAGTGTAAGAAAATGTATTATTAGAAAACAAAGAGACAGGTAAAATTTTAAGCAGAAAAAATTAAATTTTCCAGCCTGCAATACTCTTTATTGAAACACTTCTGACCCTTACTAGTATCATAAAAATTGATTTATTTTACCAAGGTTTTACTACATACCCAATAATGTATGCTTCTCTGTTTTTCACACAACAGGATTACAAGGTAGGTGTTTAAAATGTCTTGATGGACACTAATAGTTATAATAAATATAGATAACTTTATTGATTAGTTAGCTGTATGTCAGGCTCTCTTCTCATTTTATCTTCATAGCCATCTGATGAACTAGATACAATGTCACATTTTACAGGTGCATAAACTGTAGCTCAAAGAAATCATACAACTTGATTAAATTCTAAAGATAGCAAATTCCCATTTCATATCCCAATTTTCTCTCCTGACTACAAAGTCTCTATTCTTTCTACTCTAATAGGTTGTATTTCAACCTATATAGTAGAATAGTTGAAGTTGTACATTTGTGGGAAAAAAACGTTCCTCTAAACTTCTGAGGCTACCTCATATTCTTTCCATGCTATTAGACAAATGATTTTACTTGAAAAGGCTGAGTCAATGTGACTTGGTTAACTTGTGTAGTGCTTACTCGTTTCATTTGAAGTTGCCACTTAATACACATTCCCATTAGAAATATCAAGAAACTTACCAAAATCATAAAATAGTCAAGCATAGAAGCTTCCTATTTCATTCATAACCTTGCCGTGTTCCCTGTATTCGAGCAAAGGACAGTTCCATTGATTAAAGAATATGTGAAAGTGAGAATAAGAAGCAGTGTAATACAAACAAAATGCATGACAAACTTAATCTTAAATATGTGGGAGTAGAGAGAAAGTATACAAGTTAATAAAAGTTATATAGGTTGTAAAAACAAGTTATAAAAATACTTCTCTCATCTCTCGAATTGTTGCAATGTGGGAATACTGTGTAACAGATATGAATAAAATATCCTTTTGTAAATACTCCTGAAAGGTTTTTATTCTTTATTCTCTATCATTATGCTGTAGAGCAGGAAATAATGGGAAGAAAATATACTGCCTATTTAAATAAGTTTCTTTACATTTTAAATATGATAATGTCATGAATAATATTCTCTCTACTGCACTAGTCTGAGTGAAACAAGGCCTTTTCATTTCCTGGCTTATTCCTAATCAAAAGTCAGAATAACAGCTTTTTAAAAACTTATTTTGTACATCAACAGAAAAGTTCTGACACAACTCTTGCTCCCACCATAGACAGATTTTTTATATTAAGGTGCTTTATGCATCCATAATATTATATTTTTATAATAAAATGTATTATTTATGTATTCATGTATTCAATAAGTATGAATTCAGTTCCTACTATGCACCAGGAACTCATCTAAGTGCCGATAGATAATTCATTGATTCATAAAATAAATCAAATCTCAACACTTGAGGGATTCTCGTTCTGGTTGGAGAAAAGAGAAAATAAATACACAAATGAACATGAAAGGAAGCATTGATAAATGCAGTAAAGATAGTGAAGATAGAAGTGAAATTGCTACAGAAAGTGGCAGGTATGGGTTCCTTTAATTTCTGTATGTATATATATGCACATATATATATGTGTCTATATATATATTTAATACATACATACACACATACATATACATACACATAAATTGTCCCCTAAATGTTGTCATGCTAAAATCCAGCAGAAGTTTTGAAGAAGATGAACAGTGAGTGTTCAGTCCCTGAGATGGGAGCAAAGTTATGTGTTCAAGAGACAGAAAGTAATCCAGTGTGGCTTGATCTTAGTGAATGGGTGGATAAAAGGAACAGAATTAGGTGATCAGAGAGGACTTTATAAACCATGATAAAAAGCTTTTAATTCACTGTATTTTACAAAGAGGGCTTTAAGGAAGGAAATGACATTATCTGATTAATTTTGTTGCTTGAACTAAGTCTATAGCAATGAAAATGGTAAAATGGCAAAAAAATACATATTTTGGAGACAGAGGCTTCAGTATTTATTGATGGATTGACTGTGAGGGTTAAAGAAAGAAAAACATCAAGGATGACTCTTAGGTTTGTGGCCTTAATATCTGTGTGGATGGTGGTTCAATTGACTGCAGGCCAAAGAATCAATAGCTTTGTTATGGTCAGAATAATCCTAAGAGGGCTAAGAGATGAGATGTCAAGTAGAGAGTTGAATATAAGGGGGAAGAGAGAAAAGCCTGGGCTCTGGAGTACACTTGAGCCGTCAGTATACACATAGTACTTAAAGCAAGTGAGCTGCATAAGATCATTTAGGAGAAAGAGTGTAAAAAGAAACTAAGAAGAGGAGACGACTAAGTACATAGCGCTAGAGCACTCCAACATTTACAGACCCGGTAGGAAGATTTCCTCTTCTGCCCATGAAGGATTAACTGTTACAGGAATTGCCACCCACCTCACTTAACTAGAAAACTGTACAAAATATACAAAACAACTATTTTCAGACATTGTGTAATAGATATTGTCTAATTGCAAGAATGTGATCCCTAAGAAAAGAGAAACCAGTGACCTGAACCCTAAAATTTCCCTAGCTTACAACCTAGAGGCAGTTTCCAGCCTCCTGAATAGGGAGGGCCACTCAAACAGAGCCCAGGAGTCTTGCTAAACTGAGGAGACAGAGATTGGATTTCAGTGAGACAAGACAGCTAGAATTTGTGGAGCTGAGTACTGGAGAGGAGAATGTTTCCAAAAGAGGACTCTAGAATTCCTGGGAAGGGTCTCCCGGGTGAATGTCATGATCTGCATATGCATGAAGTGAAACTCCATGAAGGTGGAGAAAGAACTGCCAGAATGTTAGTGAGTGAGCCACAAATTCCTAGAGCTCACAGTGGGCTGTAAATATTCATGTTCTCACCAACCAGTAGGGAAGACTTTGCCATCCACAGACATTGGAAGGCATCTCATCAGCCGTTGTCCTACCAAATCTTAAAAGAAAATCTGAAAATGATCCAACTAAGTACAGATTACTTAACTACATGACAGGTAAAACCTTACACTATTTAAAGGAATAAACAAAATCCAGCACCCAGCAACAAAAAGTCACAATGTTTGTCATCCCACCAAAAATTCCCAGCCATGCAAAGAGGTAGGGGAATATAATACACAACCCAAAAAAACCTGACCAGTAGAAATAGATTCAGAAATGACAGAAATAATAAAATTAAACCACAAAACACCTGTTATAAATGAAGTGCCACATCAAGAAAGTGGAGAAAACATGAATGTAATGAGAAAAAAGTGGACAGTATACAAAGATTGAAATTTAACTTACAGAGAAGAAAAATGCAATATCTGAAATTCAGAATATGCCAAATGGCATTAATGTTGAATTAGACTCTTAGGAAGAAATATTAGTGAACTTGAAAACATTACTGTAGAGCCATTCAAAATAAGGCACAAAAATAAAGGGTAAAACACTGAAAAACAAAATAAGAGGGTGTAGAATACCTATGAGAAAATACAAAGTAATACGATATATACATAAAATTGGAGTCTCAAACAATAGAAGCAGAAAGTTATTTGAAGAAATAGTGGACAGACTTTTTCCAAATGTGATGAAAAGTAAACCCCCAAGTTCTAAGAAACTAA
Organism: Delphinus delphis; assembly: GCF_949987515.2. Lineage (NCBI taxonomy): Eukaryota > Metazoa > Chordata > Mammalia > Artiodactyla > Delphinidae > Delphinus > Delphinus delphis. Next base: position 80,546,380 of record NC_082694.2, read on the forward strand.
ATAAACTCTAAGAGAAGATATTTTTTAAAAATCACAACAAAGTTCTCAATAATAAAATTTCTAAAAGCTAGTGATTATATATATAATATATATACATATATAATATATGTATATATTTTCCACAGAATAAAAAATATATATAATAAAATATAAATATATTTATAAATAAATATAAATATATTTATATTTAATTATATATATAATAAAATATATTCCACAGAATAAAAGATATGTTAAGTACAAAGGAATAAATATAAGGCTTTTTCAGAATTCTTTCAGCAGACTATTTTCATAAACAAGCCATAAGAAAATGGAGAGATACCTTGAAATACTTAAAAATAAAAATTTTCAAACTACATTCTTAGAGAAAATGTCTTCCCAAATTGAAGGAACAAATTAAATTTTTTCAGACCAATAAAAGTTAAGGTAATTAATTGCCAATAGATTTGATCTACAGTGAAAGTTAAAAAGGAAATTCTTTAAAAAAAGAGAAAAAATTATGCCAAAGGGAAATATGAAAATACACCAACCAAAATGAAGATTATCAGCAATGGTAAATGTCAAGGTGTTATTTTTCACTTTGAAGTTCTATAAAAGATCCTTTTAAACAAAAATTAGAAAAATGAATTGACTGTTTATAACACTTAACAAGATGGGGTCAAAATTGAAGGATACTTTTGTAAGGTTTCAATATAGGACATGAGCTATATAATATTATTCAAAAGCAAATTTTCCAATTGTGCATAAGTTAAATATGTACATTGGAAAGGTGTAATAGGAAAGAAGGAGCCTGCAAAAGATAAAATAAAGGACAAGACAGTAAATATAAAGAAGGAAGCATACAAAAAAGTATAGGATCAAAGAAACCTTAGAGGGCTTCCCTGGTGGCCCAGTGGTTAAGAATCTGCCTGCCAATGCAGGGGACACGAGTTCAAGCCCTGGTCTGGGAAGATCCCACATGCCGCAGACCAACTAAGCCTGTGTGCCACAGCTACTGACCCTGCGCTCTAGAGCCTGCGAGCCACAACTACTGAGCCCGCGAGCCACAACTACTGAGCCCACGTGACACAACTACTGAAGCCCGCGCGGCTAGAGCCCATGCTCTGCAACAAGAGAAGCCACCACAATGAGAAGCCCGCGCACCGCAACGAAGAGCAGCTCCCGCTCGCCGAAACTAGAGAAAGCCCGTGCGGAGCAACGAAGACCCAACGCAGCCAAAAATAAAAAAATAAAATAAATAAATTTAAAGAAAAAGAAAAAAGAAACCTTAGAAATTAAGGAAAAAGAGAATGGTCATTTATGTCAAATGTTGCTGATAATCTCTTTAACTCATTGATTAAAAAAGAAACGAAAGCTTATGATGTGACAGTCATCTCAATACAAATTGAAAAAAAAACCCACAAAATATCCTACCTTCAAGGATGTTTTATTTTATTGTAATGATGAGTAAATAGTTTGAGCAACATGACAATAGAGAATTAACCATTATGCTTTAGCATGCTATATATAATTGGTAACTTAATCAGAGCTGCTTTTGTGGAGTGATGAGAATTGAAGGCTGATTAGACTATGTGGTAAGTTAAGTTGGTTGAGGAAAAATATTCCAGACATCTAAGCACAGTTCCCTTTCTGTGTCTCTGATCAGAATTGCAGCAAATGTCAGAGTAAAATCCAACATTTGCATGAGAAATGGAAGTAACAATTTGCTTGAGCTAAATGAGGTTTATATGCTAGAGCTGGTGGGAAGCTTAGCCCCACCCCAACTAGGATGAAGGCACAGTAAAAGTAAGCATCTTTCAAGAAAAATTTTCTCAGAAGATAACAGAAGTAAACAGCAAAGGAATTCGAGGTCAAGCAAGGGAGTGTTTTAGTTTCGTTAATACTGTTTGGTTTTGTGTCTTATAGAAGATATTAAGCCTTTTTTCCCCTTAAATTTAGAATAAATCTAGATGCAGGGAGGTTTATAATGCAGGAAAGCACGATAGAATTTTGGAGGGGATAGGATTTCTATACTTCGTATGGAAGGTTTGTCTTTTGCCGAAGTAGAGACAGATGTTCTCTTGCAGCAAGAGGAAATGAAGGGCATGCATGTGCAGATGTGAGTAGGGCAGAGGAATTGCTGGTGGTGACAAGAGGTATTTTAAGGTGATCATGACTACTTTCTCTACAAATTAGAAGGCAAAGTCATCGATTGACCCTGAGATGGGGAGCGCTGCTGAGCATTAGAGGAAAGTGCGCTAAGTAAAAGGATGTCTTGGGAAGTGGAATAGAAATTGTCCTAGGGAAGTACAGGAGGTTTGTCTTGTGAATGATGGTGTGAAATCTTTGGTTATAAATATGAGGTGAGATTCAAACGAATGCAGCAAATAGTTTTAAGCAGAGTTGAAGGTTTTGTAGGTGAGAAAAGGCAAGAAAGTTGAGATTGTTTGAAAGGGATTGATTATAGCGCTGAGCTATGGAATCCAAATCAGGAGAGGAGACAAGTGATGACATGAGAAGGGTGTGATATGTTTTTAAAAACAATGAAATAAAACTACAATAGATAAATAAATGACTATCACAATTAAGTCAGAAACTGATAGATTAGTATAACTAGAGTGGGCTATCGATGCTGATATTCATAGTGTGATGTTTGAAATCAAGAGTTTAGAGTGTGTATAGCTCTGGTTCCAAGATATGACAATGGAGGTATATGCCTGAGATGAGCTATAAGGAAAAGATAACTGGAGTTAACAGGTGAAGCAACTGACATATAGGAGGTTGAATGGGTCACCCACATAAATGACTCAATCATATCAGATCCAATGCTGTCTTCTCATAACATTTTTTTAATTTAAAATTAAATGACAAACTGGAAGAAAATGTTTACAACCTATATCACAGATATATCCCTAATATAAAAGCACTTTTAAAAAAGAAAGTAGATCTTGTTCTTGTTTTTGTATTGTTTTTTGGAGGAAATATTAGGAAAAGACCTAGGCATAAGCTACCATTGTCTTGAACCTGGAAGTCCCAAATATGATTTCAATTACATCATAATACTGAGGCTATGAGTCAACACAAATACAGTTGCCTAACCCCATGCTGTATAAACCAAAGTAAGATTAAATAACTTTAACATCTTAAATCACCTTAAAAACAAGTATAATTATATAAAGCATAAATTGATATATTATAGGCCTACCTTCTGCTAATATATCATAGTAGTTTTTTGATTCAAGTATGTTTTTCATGGCCCACTATAAAAATGATCTTTGATAGATAAAATATCTGATGTGAAACTTAGGCATTGGTCATACAAAAGTTAATATCCATGTTAAAACACCTTCATGCTTATCACAATTACAGACCTCCAAATCCAATAAGGTACACCTTCCCATAAGCCTCTGCAAAGGGTAACACTACAAAACCTGCATTATTTACAATCAAGTGTGATACACAGTAGACTCAGTGTGTTTAAACCATTATTTAGCAAAGATAGAGAATACTGGACACGATTGTTTAGGTTGGCTTTTTGAGTATTCATTATGTAGATGTCACTGAATAAATTAATATGTGGGAAAGGTAACCTAGATGCTTTAACAATTACTCTCCAGTTAAAGTAATATTTTAAATTTGAAAGAGCTCATTATTTTAAAAACACCATCCTTCACTGAATAACATCAGCAATCACCAAACTGAAAAATGTCAAGTTAGTTTTGAAAATTATCTAATAAATCAAGATATTATTTGCATTGTCAAAGAAATTAAAAATCACAATGAAACTCTGAGAAAAAGAAAAACTGTGAGTCATATTAAAGCACAGATTCCTTTCAACACTTAAGACTAGAGGCCATATAAAGTCAAGATTGCTGTAAACTTTTTTTTTTTTTTTTGCGGTACGCGGGCCTCTCACTGTTGCGGCCTCTCCCGTTACGGAGCACAGGCTCCAGACGCGCAGGCTCAGCGGCCATGGCTCACGGGCCCAGCCGCTCCGCGGCATGTGGGATCTTCCCGGCCCCGGGCACGAACCCGTGTCCCCTGCATCGGCAGGCGGACTCTCAACCACTGCGCCACCAGGGAAGCCCTGCTGTAAACTTTTTTGAAAAAGGAAAGCCAGGCCAGATTAGAAGTGAGAAAAATGTAGTAAAAGTTCACAGAAAAGAGGAGACCCCAGAGATATGGGAAGGGAATATCAGCCTTTGATTTGGTAATTTAATCAAAACTGAGTGTTAATTAAATTTATTCTCTTTGGGTTTCCTGAAATATACCTGATATCCTCTTATTTTGCTGTCCAATATTGTATAAACTATCCATTAAAGTAAATATATGTTCTACAATCACAACATTTTAAAAAGAGATCAATCTAAGGGATATTAGCATATGTAAAATTCCAAAATTAGAATTGTTTCCTTCAAATTAATATATGATGTGCTAGAAATAAAATAATATAGATGGACTCTTGCTGAACAGGAGTATCCTCCTCCACAAAATCTGCCTCATCTTCTTTCTTACTCTTTATAGGAAGATTTTTTGAAAGTTTCTGATGATTACTTCCATAAATATAAATAATAAAAATTTATGTTTATTGTATGTTGAAGATTGTGGCTTATCTATAGTTCCTGCTAATTTTAAATTCAACATTTCTCCAACAAGATAGATTTATTTTAGTTTTGTTTTCACTCACGTTGTACTCAGATTATTTATAATACCATTCTTTTCTAATTCAATAACTGCTGTTTTTATTAGTTGTTTTCCTGTAATGTATAAGTGATAATTATTTTTAACTGGTTATTTGGAAATAATCTGAAATTTATGGAGTTTATAAGAATGAGAATATTACAAAGACCATCCATATGCCCTGTCTTAGTCCATTTGGGCTGCTATAATAAAAATGTCATAGACAGGTTAGCTTATAAGCAACAAAATTTAATTCTCACAGTTCTGGGTAGTCCAAGGTCAAGGCACCAGCATGGCTATGTAGCGGGGTCAGGGCCCCCTTCCTCGTTCTTAGCCAGAGCCTTTTTGCTGTGTCCTTAGTGGTAGAAGGGGCTAAGGATCTGTGGGGATTTTCTTGTAAGAATACTAATCCCATTTATGAAGGCTCCACTCTCATGACCTAAACACCTCCCAAAGTCCCCACCTCTACATACTATCATCTTTGGGGTTAAAATTTCAACATATGAATTTGGGGAGGACACAAACATTCAGATAACAGCACACTCTATTTCTAGAATCACATATTGATAACATTTTACCCTGTTTCCTTTACCACTTGCTATCAATCTCTCTCTCTCTCTCTCTCTCTCTCTCTCTCTCTCTCTCTCAACTTTTATTTATCACTTAATATATTTTTTTCTGGACCATGTGAGAGTAACATGTGTACATCAAACCCTTTACCCCTAAACACTTCAGTGTTTATTAGCCAACAACAGGGATATTTTCTATATAACAACAGTATTTTTTAATTATAACAAATTTAACATCTAAACAATACTTTCATCAAATATTCCATCTATATTCCAGTTGTAACAATTACTCTTTATTTTCATTTTCTACAAACTTAAGTGAAATATTTAATTCAGTCTCTTTAAAATATAATACAAGTGCTGGCAATGTGTGAAGAGAAGTAGATGTGTTACATTGGAAATTTGAATTGTGGTAACATTTTTGGATGTATTTTAAAACATTTCCAAAAATCTTTAAATAGGATGCCCATGAATTCTATTTCTATTAATTTCTAAGGAAATAATAATAAATGTCTCCATGCTTTTAAGTTAGAGAAGTGCCTATCCCAATAATATTTATAAACATTTAAATTATAGAAAATATTTAAATATTCATCAGAGAAACAACCTGAAAGAACAAAGTAATAGCAATTATTATCTCTATTTGGTAAGAATACAGCAAATTTTCTTCTGTTTTAGATCTATGTTTGCCAGATTTTATATCATGAAAAAATATAACAAAAAAAGTATTTATTGAGTGTTTTAAAATATGTATGCAAATTTTAAGCCCTTACATGTATTACACCATGTAATTATCAAATAAATCTGTAAGTTAGGGATTATTATTATTTGTTTGTTTAAATGAGGAACATTATGCCCAGAGTTATTGAGGAAAATAGGAGAAAGTGCTAGAGCAAGGATTTTTACAAGAAAATCTAGCTCTAGACCTTATGCTCTTAAATCTTATGCCATAATGAATGTGCTACCTTTGCAATAGGGAAAAAAGAACATATAAATGACTTCGAAAAATTGTAATATATTATTAGAACAGTGATTTAGAATAATTTCAATGTTACTAAACATAAACATAAAACAGTTTATTATTTAGAATGTGATTGTTACACATAAATCTGATTTATAAGCAGCAATCACATTCACTAAAATCTAAAGTCAATAACTTAATTTTTCCATCTGATGGGATAGATCAATTTCAAATAAATTCCAGGAATATAGGGTTTAAATGCTAACAGTCTGTTGTTTAAAAGAAAGACAAAATAAATTAAAGTCTGTTGATCATCCAATGTAAAATGTACTAAGATACATTTGAAAAATAGGATATACTACTGAAATAGAATTAACTTTCAATTTCTCATTTCTTCTTAATGTAATATTTCAGTAGATTAACTATTATTAAGAAATTTAAATGCAGTGAAAAATTATGATCCAGAGAGAAGAACCTTTTGCTGAGAAAGCAGTGCAGTGTACCACCTCCATCCAAGCGTAAACATACTAGAATGACCTTAACGCCTACCTTATTTTTTTATGTCTGCCTAAAGCTGTGAAGTATGCCCACAGTTAGGACGGTGGAGTAAGGAGAAAAGAATAAAAACGTTTGAGGGCAGAATCTTTGCAGGGAATGAATAGGAGCGATTCTTGGATTTATAATACACACCTTCAACTTCAACTATCATACCACTAAACACACAGTGTACGACCTTACAAGAGTATATTGCTGTTTTTCCCCTCCCATCCTGTGTAGAGTTGTTTGGTTGACTCTGTTCTGGTCATGTTTCCTATATGCAAGTAGTATCCTAACCAAATATCGGGGTGATCCTCTGCAGATCTCTGGAGCTCTCTGTGCAGTTTCCCTTTTTTCAGTACTCTGCCCTGCAAATCTAATCCACCCTCAGCCTCCCTATTGTAGGTCTCTTCCTCCTCAACTCAGAGAGACTTAGGGTTTTTCTTCCGTACTGCAGGCTGGAAATTGTCTTCAAGCACTAAGTTCCTGCAAACCGAGGGTCACCTCATTAATTTCTTTCCTCTCTGGGATCAGTCCTTTGCTGCCTAAGGATCAGGATCTGAAAATAGCATTTTCATAGGTTTTGTCCTTGAGGGCAGTTTCCACTGAAGTTCATTCTCCATGGGTGGAAACCTTTTGATTCCCTCTTCCACCATCTTTTTTGCTGATCCTGCTGTTTCTGTGTTACTTAGTTTTGGGGCCATGGCTTCCCTAAGCTTCTAAGAGCCATCTCAGCAGTGCCTTGTAGCACACCCTCCCTGGGGTCTAGCCAGGGTGCTAAATAATGTGTCCTGGCAGTAGTTAATATGGGGAAAGTGTCCCCATATTAACAATGTCTCTGTTATCCACCTTTATGTTCCCTTTTACTGAACACTGTCAGAATCCTGTCCTATACATATTTATCTGACTCCTGTCACTACACATTGTAGGGAAGGTCCTGCAGCTCCTGGATATAGTCTCTTTCTTCTGTGTATGGAACCTGTGCTTCCCTGGTTAGGTGATGCTGTGACTAGACTCTAGAGGGATCTCTCTAAAAAATAAAGTTTATTAATCACAAAAAAATTTTAGTAGTGCATTGGAGGCCTCAGAGAAGGGGAAGGATTCATTCCAGAAGTAGGTGAGAGGTCCAAGAAGGCCTCACCAAACAGGTGAATACTGAATTGGATCAATCATTTAACTTTAACCAGCAAAATAAAAAATACTCTTTTGAACCCTGGATTTTAGTGCACTCATATTATACAAAAATCTTGAACTAGTCTATCCTGACAGCAATCAATGTCGTTGCACTCAACACAGTATTAGTAAAGCATCATCAAATTATGAACTTAATAAATGATAGGAAATAAGGATTTCTAATAGATCTCTCAGCTCATCCTTAGCCATCATGACACTAGATTTTTTATATTTAAGACAGGAGTTACTGGTGCAAATCCAAGGTGCAAAAATGACCAAAATAAATTGAGCTAATCTAGCATAAACACACCTGTGATTGGTGTGTAACTGAATTCCAATGATGTATTTTTATAACAACAAAATATATGTGCTTCTCGTAATAAGATTATATTCTATTCTGCCTGGATGTTACATTAAATCTCATACCAGGTAGAGCATCACTTAAAATGATTGTACAGCACAAGCCTGAACAAGATTTTCAAGTTTATGGGTGGCCCTGACATACCTGCACCTAAAAAAATGTGCCTTTATGCTTCAGTGGGCACCTGCATGAATAGTAGTTACATCTGCTAATTCTTTGTCACTTATATTATAAAGATGTGTTTTTCCTTTGAAAAATCTATTTGACGTTTTTAAGGTGACTTTAAATCATAGATTGTTTTGAGATTCATAAGAATGGCAATATCTTCTAGTGACCCGTCTGATACTTCCATTCTACTCAATTTTTTTTTTTTTTTTTTGGTACACGGGCCTCTCACTGTCATGGCCTCTCCCATTCTGGAGCACAGGCTCCAGAGGCACAGGCTCAGCAGCCATGGCTCACGGGCCCAGCCGCTCCGCGGCATGTGGGATCTTCCCAGACCAGGGCACGAACCGGTGTCCCCTGCATCGGCCGGTGGCCTCTCAACCACTGCGCCACCAGGGAAGCCCTATTTTTTTCTTTTTTGACTGCGTGGCAGGGCTTGCAGGACCTTAGTTCTCCGACCAGGGCTCACACCAGGGACCCAGCAGAGAAAGTGCTGAGCCCTAACCTGGACCCCCAGGGGATTCCCAGTTTTACTCTATTCTTGCTGACTCAAATCCTACTGAATACTTCACTGATTTCTGAGGGGCCTAGTTCAAATGTCCAGCCAAGATGATTAAAAATTTCTAGGTAAGTCTGTGTTCTCCCAACTTCCAATATTGGTTCTGGACATTACTTAACGCTTATAGAACAAACACACATTTCTCTTCCACATAACAAGCTATCAGATATCTGAAGATAGCTTGAATGATGTAATTAACATAGATTCTATTCCTAGGGTAGGGTGGGGGGAGACTAGTTTCCTTCCTCAGTAGACTGGACCGTGGTTGGCATAGCTAAAATAGGTGTATGTGATATTACCCAGAAGCCATTTATGATTTTCTCGAAGATGTTTCTAACTAGCATGAATTATATGTTTCCCCAAGACTGTAAGTTGCATAAGAGGAGATATCATAACTTACTCTATTTTTTAAAACCGTAATTTAAGACAAAATATCTAGAAGAAAAGGATTTCAGATTTTACTAGGGTTTTAGGCACTTACTGAGTATCAGTGATATATCAGGCACTACATGCCATATTCGGGAAGCAGATATAGTAAGATATATAACCTGTCCTCAAGGACCTTATGATGTGCTGAGAAAGAAATTCACACAGATAACTTCTGTATAGCAAGTACCTATACGCAAAGTGCTATCAGAGCACAAAAGATGTGATAATCTTTCCTGGGTTGCAGCAAAAGATATTTTAGTAGTGGAGACATTTAATGTGAGACCTGATGAATGAGAATTTATAAAGCAGACAAAAGAGGGAGGGCATTCTCGAAAGAAGAAGGAGTTTTGGCAAAAAATAAAGAGACATGAAAAGTAACATTAGTTGTTCAGAAAACAGAGCCAGTAGGAAGTAAAGAGAGATGTGGCTAGATAGATAGGTCCAGCCAAATGTCACTTCCTTGAGTGTCCCATGCAAATGAGATTGCACATTAGTTTAGAGGCCATGGGTAACCACTGAAGGGTTATTTAGCAAAGCAGTAACATTCTGAGTACATATTTTTACGAGAGTCTGTAATAGTTCTGTGGAAAGTAAACTGATGCTGAAGGTAATAAAGTTTTAAAAAATTAAAAAAATGTTTCAATAGTTCAACTGAAAAGTGAACCTAAGGTAGAAATTAGAGGAAGTTGGGATCTGAGAAACAGTGAAAATAGATAACTCAGTGGACTTGGTGATTGGTTGAAAGGAAATGAAAGTCTAAATTACCTCAATGGTTTCTGCCTGTGGATTAGGTGATTGAAAGATGGTTTTATTAATTCATGTAAAGGATACAGGGAGATAAGTCCATGTGGAAAAGAAACATTGAGTTTTGCACAGTTTGATTTTATGATCTCAGTGAAAATTAAAAGGTGATGAAGCTTAGTAACCAGTTAGAGATATGTGTCTCAAATACAGCAGAGGTATCTGCATTGATGAGTAACAAAAGCAAAGGTACACATGAAAATAGAAGGTGACTGGGAAAAGAGTATTTAAAAGGCATGCAGTGGAATTGGTCATGATGAAGATACTAGGAATTATAAGGAGATACCACTACACCCCCTTGAGAAGGGCCATTCTCATTGTATTCTGTGTGCTGAAGTCCTACAGACTTGTCTAACTCAGGGTCTCAGTTCATCTGATGGATACTATTTTTTTTTCCAGGAATATTGAGATATAATTAACATACAACATTATATAAGTTTAAAGTATATAATGTGATGATTTGATACTATTGTTAAGTTACTATTAAGTATAAGATTCTTAATTTAGTTTCATACATTTTGGTAGCAATGATAAAAATAGAAAATGTAGTGTCTGCTTAGTAGGAGCTTACAGTGTTTGTTTTATGTATGTGTAGTGGTGTGTGTGTGTGTGCACGTGCATATTGTAGGGTGAGTTTAGTCATAAGACGATTGGCTCTGTTGCTATTTTAAAATAGTTGCTGAAATCAAATGACTCACCAAATAAAGGTTGATTTTTCTCATGACAGAAACAGTGTGGAGTAGGAAAAGAAGATTCAGCTCCATGGGGTCACCCAGAGACCCAGCCTGATAGTGAGACTCTGTTAGCCTCAGTATGAGTCTTTCTTTAATGTGTCTAAGCCAGCTTCTCCAAACAGCTCCACTTTCCAGACAAGAGGGAGAGGGAAAGAGAAGGTTTAGAGAAAATGGCTTTGTTTTTAAGGAAATTAAAGTCGTTAATTTTACTTTTTCACATAAACCTTTGGTCCAAACATAGTTGCATGGTCCAACCTAATAGCCAGTGAGGCTGAAAAAAAACAAAACACATGATCATAGTGGAAGGATTTGGCAACACTGGGGAGACATCTGATCATGGGTTGTAACTGATGTGAGGATACAGTCATACATACACAGCCTCGAGTGGGAGTGGTTGGCAAGGATAAGAAAAAATAGAGATGGCATTGAGTGGCCTTGAGAGCCAGGCATCTCTTCTGCCTGCCTGTAGTACATGGATTGAGTGTAAATAGGAACAGAGTAAAGTAAGTCAGAAAGAGAAAAACAAATATTGTATTTTAACGCATATATGTGGAATCTGGTACATATATGGTACAGAATGAACCGGTTTGCAAGGCAGAAATAGAGACACAGGTGTAGAGAACAAACATGGACACCAAGGGGGGAAAGCAGCGGGGGTGGGGGTGGGGGTGGGATGAATTGGGAGTTTGGGATTGACATGTATACACTAATATGTATAAAATATATAACTAGTAAGAATCTGCTATATAAAAAAATTAATAAAATAAAAAAAAAAAAAAAAAAAAAGGAACGCCTAAATTTCACCCCAGCTCTGATTACAGCTATCAAGACGACCTGCCCTTTAGGGGCATCCAAGATTGATTCTCTGTTATACCAATCCTCCAAGCTGGGTGATTTTCTCTCTTCTTGTTTATCACACAACTAAATCATTATTTAAGTAAGTACAAGTCATTGTGTAGGCTACTTGTTTCATGTCGTTTCCTCTCTTCATCTACCATTCCTAAGAACACCTGAAAAACAGAAAAGTGATAATACCAAAAGATATGTTATTTCCAGTTATCATAAAACAGCATTAGTTCAATGTTTAGTACTGGAGTTGCAGACCTTTTTTCCCTAAAGGGCTAATAGTAAATAGTAAATATTTTAGGCTGTTGTATCTATTCATTTTTGATGCTATAGTATAAAAGCATCCAGAGATATATAAGTGAATGTGTGGCTGTGTTTCGAGAAAACTTTGTTTAGGGCCAATGAAATTTTCATTTCATATAACTGTTGTTATTATTTTGATTGTTCTTAGATATATAAAAATGTAAAAACCATTCTTAGTTCATGGGTCATTCAAAAGCAGCCAGCAGGAGGATATGCCCGAGGGCCATGGTTGGCTGTTCCCAGGTTCAGTACATGGCATGAACCACCCACACTGCATCCACAGCACCAGAAGTCAGCACACCACCTCACCGAATATTTGGAAAAACATACTATGGGGCTTCTCAGTGCATCTACTCATCCTCCAGAGTTGTTCTGGATCTCACCTTTATTTGAGCTCAGGACAAATTGGGAAGTTGTCTGTGCCCATTACTCACTGGAGTGAGAAGGCTGAACAATTAGGAAAAGGAAATTTGCTCCTCTTGTACTTCCAGGCACTACTTTGTCTTCCTGCAGATATTTCCCTCTTTAGGCTTTTCCAACTGGAAAGAAAACCATACTCATGTGCTTCATCCCACTCAAGACCCAAACGAAGCCATGATGTTCATGACAATGATATTTAATTGCATCACCAAGCGTGTACCATGAAGTTTCTTGATAATTGTTGAAGTTATGTGGAGTACCCTGCTGGCTTTCATTCTTCTGGCTCTTAACTGAAAACAAAGTGCTGCTTCATTGTTGTTTTTTGTCATTGCCTAATTCCTAATTTATGAAGGCAGACATCAATCTGCTTCTGAACACTTGCATTACACTAAAGTACTCTCTCTGTATAGTATCTTGCCTACTGACCTGTTAAGTGGCCAAGGAAAAATGTGAAATATATATATATATAGTGAATATGTGCTCGAAGTGTCATGCTTTAGTGAAACTTACAGCTTTCCCCTTCAGCTTAAGTACAAAGAATGATTGGGCAGCACTTTTGCAAAATTTCAAACAAAATCTATGTAATAAGTACAGTGGAATGAGGGCTAAATATGCTTTTAAAATTACTGGAAACTATATATCACTACTTGAACAGGTCATCTATCACACAATCAAGCTTGTATTGGAAATTCTGACACCAATCTCCTTCCCTAGAAAACCTTGAAACCCTATTTTAAAAGTAGAATCACAGCAGTGATACTGCAAAAGGGAAAAAAAAAGATAAAAATGCCTTTCATTAGTGTCTCCTATAATGTGAAAATTTATAATTACATTTCAACATTTATTAGTGAAAATTTATGATTACACTTCAACAATTACTTTCAGTAATATAATATCTAATTTTACATTTATCTACTTTATTATCCTCTACTAACAATTCATTTTAAATACCAAAAGAAAACTCAGAGAAAGCTCAAGGATGTTAAGAGTGAAAAAGTAGAAGAGATTTAAAAGAAGAGGATTAAACCCTGACTTCCAAATTTATTAACTGTATAGTTCTGGCCAAACCTGTTAATATCTGAACCTCAGTTTGCATATTTGAAAATAAACTTATTTTCAGAATTATAGATAATATAAAAGAAGTAATGAATGTTATGTGTCAGAGATAGTGAATGTGCAATGTCAATATGAGTATTAGAGTCACATATCAAAAATAGTTAACCTCATATTCTAAGCATCATATTTACATCTGCAGAGCGTGAGAACTGCAGAAAGACTTAGAGGCCATCTCTTAACCTGCATCAGATACAGAAACTGATGCTCAGAGATAGGAAACGTTTGATCTGAGCACATCCAAAGAAATAATAGTAGTTTCTGCTTTAACAAAATTGTCTTTAAATTTCTGATTCAATGTTCTTTCTCTTCACAAAGTATCTGCTTAGGGTTGTTGCCATGTTTAACAAATAAATATACAGGATGCCCAGTTATATGTGATTTTCAGAATTATTTATTTATTATTTTTAGTATGTGTCCCATGCAATATTTGGGACATGCTTATACTAAAAATTATCTGAAATTCAAATTTAACTGGACAACATGTATTTTACCTGACAGCTCAATATAGGATAAAAAAAGGCAATGGTTACAGAAACCTAGACACATGTAGTTTTTTTTTTTTTTTTGCGGTACGTGGGCCTCTCACTGTTGTGGCCTCTCCCGTTGCGGAGCACAGGCTCCGGATGCGCAGGCTCAGTGGCCATGGCTCACTGGCCCAGCCGCTCCACGGCATGTGGGATCTTCCCAGACCGGGGGACAAACCCGTGTCCCCTGCATCAGCAGGTGGACTCTCAACCACTGCGCCACCTGGGAAGCCCCACCCAATATAATTTTAAAGAGGATTTACTTATAAATAATACCTATGTTTCCAAGGCTATGCCAGTCTGATGTCATCTTTTTACATCATCACTGTCATTTCCATCATAATTACTATTATCAAGGGGGCCACCATTTATTATTGAATGCTTACTCTATTCCTGGAACTATGATAATTACTTAGAAGTCAATTCATATATTTCTATAAACCTCACAACAATCTTAATAGCTAAATTCTCATAATTCTTACCATTTTTTTCCGATGAGGAAACCAAGTCCAGAAATTAAAACAGGGAAAATTATTTAGATTACCCATGATCACATTGATCACATAATAGGTAACAGCACATTTGGGATGCAAACACAGGACTGTGTTTTTAACTACTTTTGGACATCTATAGGAGACACGAGATTGTATTTTTTTGCTTCTGATTTTAAACATTAAAATCAGGATCTACAGCTTCTTTGAAATGAACAAAGTATGAGCTTCTCCTAAAGCCCTAATTCACGAATTATTTTTACAGAATAACCATGGGTTGCTTTGCGTATGGCTGAAGACAGTCATCTCAGTTATTGGGTAAAATGAACCATTTTCCTACTGATATTTTACAGTTTTGCTTTAACGGGATATTGTCAGTTCCTCAGTCCTTTGGCTCCTATGATAGTAAAATTCTACTCCCTCTTTCCAAGGGCAGTGCTGCCTATTTCTTTTGTAACCAAAAAGCTTAAAGGCTCATTGTAGCTAATAATAACAAATAATTGTAAATGTATTGAGTGTTTACTGTGTGCCACGTGCTGTTCTTAATGTCATGCATGTGCAAATTCGTTTAACATGCACAAAAACTTTCTAAATTTGGCACTATGATCCTATTTGTATTACGAATGAGGACACCGAGGCCCAGAGAGGCTAAGTCGGTTGCCCAATATAACACAGCTGGTCAGTGTCAAAGACGAAGCCACCAGAGCCCCAGTGCTCAGGCTTACAGTGTCATACAACCACTCAGCACCCCCTAGCTGGGACACATTCTTCTAAGTACAAAACATTCCTTTTACCTATTTTATGTCACAGTTTGTTGCACTCATCCCCGAGGGGACTAGCATTGTGCTACTGATAATTAACAAACATTTTTCTGAGATTTCACTCCCTGTTTATACCTAAGACCCAGATCTCAAATATCGTGAGAAAACTCATAACAATCCCTTCATTCTGATGCTCAGTACTCAGGACAGGGCCTTCTGAGGCAAATCTCTGTTCTCAAGTTAGATTTCTTTCCCAGCAGCCTCCTTAATCCTGCCATCTCCCTGAACACCCCTTATGCCATCCAGACAGAACTAGGTGAGTCTGAATCGCAGCATAAGTATGCTTGTATTCTAATCCAGACCATTGCTTGGTATACAAAACCTCAGGAATTCTCAGTGCAGATGAGAAAGGGGTAAAAACAGGAAAGTTACCGGGAGGAAGTTATCTCACAGAAGAAATGGAATAGGTTGGAGGTGATGGGTCTTTTTTCAATTATGTGTAAAATTAAAAGAACATGAACGAATCCTTGTTATTCATCATCTCAATGCTTATGAACATCCAGTTGTTTGAAAGCAACTCTCCCTTTGAAAGGTTTGCAAGGACAGGTTTTAATGATCTTATGCTTAATTAAATCTTTATTGAAAACTATAAAATCACAGCACCTTAAACAGGTTTACTGAACTAAAAAAATGGCATTTGAAGAACATAACTAATATACTTTCTCATCTCAAAAGCTTAAAGGGTGATGTTTAGCACATTTAATTATCTTTGAAATAATTTCCTTTAAAATTTATATATCTGAGGAGAATGTAATTACATACTTTCTTTTGTAAATAAAGTGTAATTCTATATAATTCCTAAATCCAATAATTACAAATGAGAAAATTCAAGTCTATTGGTCAATTTTTTTAAGGATCACTTGAGTCTATTTTGGCATTTCTTATCACAAGCGTAAGTCATGTATTCAACTGTTTCCCACTAAATAAGTTACTATGATGAATCATATAAAATTATTACTGTTCTATGCTAAAAGATCTACGAATTGGAAATTACACACATTTCAACCTCATATCATGTTATGATGTATGTTTATACTTACCACAGAACAAAGACTGTACTGAATCTCTTGGCAAAATTCCAGATTCAGTAAATTTTGGTCCTAGTACTTGTCTAGCTGTTCAGTGATTTTTGACTGACAAAAATTATTAGGTTTTACCCACATAATTCAAGAGATTTTAAATTTGTCTCCCTGCTTTCAATCCCTGGCCCTCCAGCCAGTCCAACCTTCAGAATACAACTAGAAGAATTTTTGGAAACACTGGAAAGACATGGCAATTGCCAGTATAAATGCAGCTGGTGTTCTCTAGCATCTGGTTGATAGGAAAATCCATATATGGCAATGTTCTTCTCTAGCAAAAGCTCATTTTGCTGCTGAAATAAAGGAAGGGACGATTCCTTTGAAGTCACATTTTTGAAGGGCACGCTAAGGCTTTTCAGGTCTCTTTTTAACTTTTCTTTTTGCCTTTTCAAAGAATTCACTACCTTTATTATTCTTGCCCCATACAAAGTTGTTCTCCATTCTCTAACATTACTCTTTCTTTTCCCATGCTTTTGCACATTTTAGAACATTTTGACCATTTTACTTCCTGGTAAATTCCCACTGATCACTTTACAACTCTTTATGTTAGCCTTTCTGAAAGTTTTGTAAAACAACCTTTTATATGTAACGTTAACCTTGTTCATATGGAATAATCATGTTCCAGGTACTCTTTAAAGCAATTTAGATATATTATTTAATTCAGTTCTCCCATAACCCAATTAAGCATATATTTCTAAAACCCCACTTTTACAAATAAGGGTAATGGGGCACAGAGAGTTAAAGTAAATTTTCCAATTTCATACAGCTAGTAGGTGGTAAAGCCAGAATTTGAACTTAGCAGTCAATTCTGGAGTCTACTCTCTTAAAATCTGTACTGAATTCCTATCCTCTGTAATCTTATGACATTTGGAACTGATTTATAAGTAAATGTTTGACTTATAAGTATTTACTTACTGATCTGTCAATTCAGATAGAAAATTTGAACTGCTAGAAAGAGCAAAGTATTTCTTATGTTTTATATTCAGCATGTAAAAGAATTCATGCTACTTTGAAGTGCTGAATGGGTAAACAATGGATTCCTGAATGTCTTCAGCTCTTTTTGAAGAAGGAAGTTCCTTAAACAGTGAGATGGCATTTCAGATTAGCTTACATTCTTATGACATCACATCCAAGTATTTTTTGATAGTTTGTTAATCTAGAAGGTTGGGGCCTAAAGAAATGTTTTGATAGTTTAATCCATGTGTTTATTTCATGTACTATAAATCTTGTAAAACAGAGCTATGGAGACTTTGGATAGAAGGAATTTTATCTTCCCTATCTTCCCTAATCTTCTCATCTGGTAGACCTCCTTCAATCAGAATTTAAAAACTCAGTTTAATAAGATGTCATTATGATAATGTTACCTTCATCAGTTTTTGCTCTCATGAAATTTAATTATGACTTTAAAACTAATTTTACAATTCTTAATATACCGCATTAATTCTCTTATTGAATGTACAATTACAAGAAAAATTTTCAGCTGCCAGTGACTGATTCAACTTTTCATAAAACCAAGTGATGCCCTCATTCCACAACCCACACTTCTGACCGTGAAGAGCACAGAATTAAGAGTTCAAAGACTGGGGTTCAAGCCCAGATTTTTTTTCAGTAATGATCCGTGTGAGCTCAGTCAAATCACTTAAAAATAACACCTTAGCTTCTTCAAGAGAAAGACCACATGTGTGTCGTTCTGTGTGGGTCTGGCAGAATAATGATCGATTAATTAAATGGGCTGTCTTGGCAATAAATTGAGTCCGATTGTGTCCATCTGAGAAGTGTGAAAAAAAATGAAACAAAAACGTTGGGCTTCTAGAAGTTACAGGACGAAAGATCCCAAATGTATTATTATTATTATTTTTTTGGTCTTTGAGCAAGATGTCAGGGTTATAGTCATGAATACATCTACACTCTGCAAAGTGGGTGCTTTCAAAGTTTGAGTTTCCATATTCAATAGAGATCATTTGTATTAGGAAGAGATGATTTGTAGTAATACACTGATAGATGTAAGAAAATGCCTTTCCTTCTGGTTAGAATGGCATCGTCTGTACTCCTTCTTGGAGCAAGTAAAATCTGCATTAACACATGCTATTAAAATGGGGCAAAATGGCATTAGCCGATGTGACAATTTCATAATCAACAATGAAAAACACTATCTAGCACGTTCTTATTTACTCTTCTGTGTTAGAATAAGGTTGGCACAGATTCTTAGATATCTCATCTCTGATTACACTTGGCAGACTACCTTTCCCAGAATAAAGACTTAATAAATGTTGATTTATTAAATTCAAGGATCCTTTTGCACTCCAAATGAATGTCACTGCATGTTTTAGTGCCACCTTATGTTTAGTGGGGATTATCTATGACATATTTGAGTGTTTTTCAGAATGTGGCTTATTGGCCATCTGTATCAAAATCATCTGGGAAACTTGTAAAAGTGCAGATTTCTGGGTCTACCACAAAATCAGAATGAAAGTCTAACCATCTATTTAGGGATATGGGTTAAAACCTCTAATCAATCCTCTGAACCTGCAATCATTAGAAGTTTCCTTTGTACTAGATCTTTAAGCCAAGCACAGTCTCCTGATTAGTATACGATAATTAACTCTTTGGCTTTAATACAAATAGTCTCTTCTTAGTATGACACATTTTTTTAATTGTTAAATAAATTGTTGAGTGAATTCCTATATGGCACTTTTAAACTGGCTGAAACTGATACATAATATTTTTTCAGTTAAATTCTAGTAGGAGATATTTTGACATCTATAGATATGTACTTTTTTTTTTTTAACCTATTGGGATTAGATGACGGGAAGTGAAATAACATTGAGAAAATTATCCTTGCAAAGTCTTAATATCAACTATCTTACCTGGTTTGCATTATAATTTAAAAGGTAAGCATTTGGGGGTCTATTTTACAGACGAGAAAAAAAGCACAAAGAGGTGATGTGACTTTTTCACGTTTTTACAGCCGTAAGCAGCATACCTGAGGTCCAAATCCACAGCTGGTTAATACTGAAATCCTTGAGAGGAGCTTCAAGATGGCGGAAGAGTAAGATGGGGAGATCACCTTCCTCCCCACAAATTTCATCAGAAATACATCTACATGTGGAACAACTCCTACAGAACACCTACTGAACGCTGGCAGAAGACCTCAGACCTCCCAAAAGGCAAGAAACCCCCTACGTCCCTGGGTAGGGAAAAAGAAAAAAGGAAAAACAGACAAAAGAATAGGGACGGGACCTGCACCAGTGGGAGGGAGCCGTGAAGGAGGAAAGGTTTCCACACACTAGAAGCCCCTTCGTGGGCGCAGACTGCGGGTGGCGGAGGGGGGAAGCTTCGGGGCCGCGGAGGAGAGCACAGCCACAGGGGTGCAGAGGGCAAAGCGGAGAGATTCCCGCACATAGGATCGGTGCCGACCGGCACTCACCAGCCCGAGAGTCTTGTCTCCTCACCCGCCGGGGCGGGCGGGGCTGGGAGCTGAGGCTCGGGCTTCGGTCGGAGGGCAGGGAGAGGACTGGGGTTGGCGGCATGAACACAGCCTGTGGGGGGTTAGTGTGCCACGGCTAGCCGGGAGGGAGTCCGGGGAAAAGGCTGGACCTGCCGAAGAGGCAAGAGACTTTTTCTTGCCCCTTTGTTTCCTGGTACGCGGGGACAGGGGATTAAGAACGCTGCTTAAAGGAGCTCCAGAGACGGGCGCGAGCCACGGCTAAAAGCGTGGACCCCAGAGACGGGCATGAGATGCTCAGGCTGCTGCTGCCGCCACCAAGAAGCCTGTGTGCGAGCACAGGTCACTCTCCACACCTCCCTTCCGGGGAGCCCGTGCAGCCCACCACTGCCAGGGTCCCGTGATACAGGGACAACTTCTGTGGGAGAACGCACGGCGAGCCTTAGGCTGGTGCAATGTCACGCTGGCCTCTACCACCGCAGGCTCGCCCCGCACTCCGTGCCCCTCCCTCCCCGCAGCCTGAGTGGGCCAGAGCCCCCGAATCAGCGGCTCCTTTAACCCCGTCCTGTCTGAGCAAAGAACAGACGCCCTCCGGTGACCTACACGCAGAGGCCGGGCAAAATCCAAAGCTGAGCCCCTGGGAGTTGTGAGAACAAAGAAGAGAAAGGGAAATCTCTTCCAGCAGCCTCAGGAGCAGCGGATTAAATCTCCACCGTCAACTTGATGTACCCTGCATCTGTGGAATACCTGAATAGACAACGAATCACCCCAAATTGAGGAGGTGGACTTTGGGAGCAACGATATATATATATTTTTTTCCGCTTTTTCTCTTTTTGTGAGTGTGTATATGTATGCTTCTGTGTATGATTTTGCCTTTATAGCTTTACTTTTACCATTTGTCCTAGGGTTCTGTCTGTCCATTTTATTTTCTTTTATTATTACTTAAAATTTTTTTTCTTTATAATTATTTTTTATTTTAATAACTTTATTTTATTTTATTTTATCTTCTTTCTTTCTTCCTTCCTTCCTTCCTTCCTTCCTTCCTTCCTTCCTTCCTTTCTTTCTTTCTTTCTTTCTTTCTTCCTTTCTTCCTTTCTTTCTTTCTTATTTTTTCTCCCTTTTATTCTGAGCCGTGTGGATGAAAGGCTCTTGGTGCTCCAGGCAGGTGTCAGGGCTGTGCCTCTGAGGTGGGAGAGCCAAGTTCAGGACACTGGACCACAAGAAACCTCCAAGCTCCACGTAATATCAAACAGCGAAAATCTCCCAGAGATCTCCATCTCAACACCAAGACCCAGCTTCACTCAACGACCAGCAAGCTACAGTTCAGGACACACTATGCCAAACAACTAGCAAGACAGGAACACAACCCCATCCATTAGCAGAGAGGCTGCCTAAAATCATAATAAGGCCACAGACACCCCAAAACACGCCACCAGACATGGACCTGCCCACCAGAAAGACAAGATCCAGACTCATCCAGCAGAGCACAGGCACTAGTCCCCTCCACCAGGAAGCCTACACAACCCACTGAACCAACTTTAGCCACTGGGGACAGACACCAAAAGCAACGGGAACTACGAACCTGCAGCCTATGAAAAGGAGACGCCAAACACAGTAAGTTAAGCAAAATGAGAAGACAGAAAAACACACAGCAAATGAAGGAGCAAGGTAAAAACCCACCAGACCTAACAAATGAAGAGGAAATAGGCAGTCTACCTGAAAAAGAATTCAGAATAATGATACTAACGGTGATCCAAAATCTTGGAAATAGAATGGAGAAAATAAAAGAAACATTTAACAAGGACCTAGAAGAACTAAAGAGCAAACAAGCAATGATGAACAACACAATAAATGAAATTAAAAATTCTCTAGATGGGATCAATAGCAGAATAACTGAGGCAGAAGAACGGATAAGTGACCTGGAAGATAAAATAGTGGAAATAACTACTGCAGAGCAGAATAAAGAAAAAAGAATGAAAAGAATTGAGGACAGTCTCAGAGACCTCTGGGACAACATTAAATGCACCAACATTCGAATTATAGCGGTCCCAGAAGAAGAAAAAGAAAGGGACTGAGAAAATATTTGAAGAGATTATAGTTGACAGTTTCCCTAATATGGGAAAGGAAATAGTTAAACAAGTCCAAGAAGCACAGAGAGTCCCATACAGGATAAATGCAAGGAGAAACACACCAAGACACATACTAATCAAACTATCAAAAATTAAATACAAAGAAAAATATTAAAAGCAGCAAGGGAAAAACAACAAATAACACACAAGGGAATCACCATAAGGTTAACAGCTGATCTTTCAGCAGAAACTCTGCAAGCCAGAAGGGAGTGGCAGGACATATTTAAAGTGATGAAGGAGAAAAACCTACAACCAAGATTACTCTACCTGGCAAGGATCTCATTCAGGTTTGGTGGAGAAATTGAAACCTTTACAGACAATAAAAAGCTAAGAGGATTCAGCACCACCAAACCAGCTTTACAACAAATGCTAAAGGAACTTCTCTAGGCAAGAAACACAAGAGAAGGAAAAGACCTATAATAACGAACCCAAAACAGTATAGAAAATGGGAATAGGAACATACATATCGATAATTACCTTAAATGTAAATGGACTAAATGCTCCCACCAAAAGACACAGATTAGCTGAATGGATACAAAAACAAGACCCTTATATATGCTGTCTACAAGAGACCCACTTCAGACCTAGAGACACATACAGACTAAAAGTAAGGGGATGGAAAAAGATATTCTATGCAAATGGAAACCAAAAGAAAGCTGGAGTAGCAATTCTCATATCAGACAAAATAGACTTTAAAATAAGGACTATTAAAAGAGACAAAGAAGGACACTACATAATGATCAAGGGATCGATCCAAGAAGAAGATATAACAATTGTAAATATTTATGCACCCAACATAGGAGCACCTCAATACATAAGGCAAATACTAACAGCCATAAAAGGGGAAATCGACAGTAACACATTCATAGTAGGGGACTTAAACACCCCACTTTCACCCAAGGACAGATCATCCAAAATGAAAATAAATAAGGAAACACAAGCTTTAAATGATACATTAAACAAGATGGACTTAATTGATATTTATAGGACACTCCATCCAAAAACAACAGAATACACATTTTTCTCAAGTGCTCACGGAACATTCTCCAGGATAGATCATATCTTGGGTCACAAATCAAGCCTTGGCAAATTTAAGAAAATTGAAATTGTATCAAGTATCTTTTCTGACCACAACGCCATGAGACTAGATATCAATTACAGGAAAAGATCTGTAAAAAATACAAACACATGGAGGCTAAACAATACACTACTTAATAATGAAGAGATCACTGAAGAAATCAAAGAGGAAATCAAAAAATACCTAGAAACAAATGACAATGGAGACACAACGACCCAAAACCTGTGGGATGCAGCAAAAGCAGTTCTAAGGGGGAAGTTTATAGCAATATAAGCCCACCTTAAGAAGCAGGAAACATCTAGCATAAACAACCTAACCTTGCACCTCAAGCAATTAGAGAAAGAAGAACAAAAAAACCCCAAAGCTAGCAGAAGGAAAGAAATCATAAAAATCAGATCAGAAATAAATGAAAAAGAAATGAAGGAAACAGTAGCAAAGATCAATAAAACTAAAAGCTGGTTCTTTGAGAAGATAAACAAAATAGATAAACCACTAGCCAGACTCATCAAGAAAAAAAGGGAGAAGACTCAAATCAATAGAATTAGAAATGAAAAAGGAGAGGTAACAACTGACACTGCAGAAATAAAAGAGATCATGAGAGATTACTACAAGCAACTCTATGCCAATAAAATGGACAATCTGGAAGAAATGGACAAATTCTTAGAAATGCACAACCTGCCAAGACTGAATCAGGAAGAAATAGAAAATATGAACAGACCAATCACAAGCACTGAAATTGAAACTGTGATTAAAAATCTTCCAACAAAGAAAAGCCCAGGACCAGATGGCTTCACAGGCGAATTGTATCAAACATTTAGAGAAGAGCTAACACCTATCCTTCTCAAACTCTTCCAAAATATAGCAGAGGGAGGAACACTCCCAAACTCCTTCTACGAGGCCACCATCACCTTGATACCAAAACCAGGCAAGGATGTCACAAAGAAAGAAAACTACAAACCAATATCACTGATGAACATAGATGCAAAAATCCTCAACAAAATGCTAGCAAACAGAATCCAACAACACATTAAAAGGATCATACACCATGATCAAGTGGAGTTTATTCCAGGAATGCAAGGATTCTTCAATATACGCAAATCTATCAATGTGATAAACCATATTAACAAATTGAAGGAGAAAAACCATATGATCATCTCAATAGATGCAGAGAAAGCTTGTGACAAAATTCAACACCCATTTATGATAAAAACCCTGCAGAAAGTAGGCATAGAGGGAACTTTCCTCAACATAATAAAGGCCATATACGACAAGCCCACAGCAAACATCATCCTCAATGGTGAAAAACTGAAAGCATTTCCACTAAGATCAGGAACAGGACAAGGGTGCCCACTCTCACCACTCTTATTCAACATAGTTTTGGAAGTTTTAGCCACAGCAATCAGAGAAGAGAAGGAAATAAAAGGAATCCAAATCGGAAAAGAAGAAGTAAAGCTGTCACTGTTTGCAGATGACATGATCCTATACATAGAGAATCCTAAAGATGCTACCAGAAAACTACTAGAGCTAATCAATGAATTTGGTAAAGTAGCAGGATACAAAATTAATGCACAGAAATCTCTGGCATTCCTATATACTAATGATGAAAAATCTGAAAGTGAAATCAAGAAAACACTCCCATTTACCATTGCAACAAAAAGAATAAAATATCTAGGAATAAACCTACCTAAGGAGACAAAAGACCTATATGCAGAAAACTATAAGACACTGATGAAAGAAATTAAAGATGATACAAATAGATGGAGACATATACCATGTTCTTGGATTGGAAGAATCAACATTGTGAAAATGACTCTACTACCCAAAGCAATCTATAGATTCAATGCAATCCCTATCAAACTACCACTGGCATTTTTCACAGAACTAGAACAAAAAATTTCGCAATTTGTATGGAAACACAAAAGACCCCGAATAGCCAAAGCAATCTTGAGAACAAAAAAAGGAACTGGAGGAATCAGGCTCCCTGACTTCAGACTATACTACAAAGCTACAGTTATCAAGACGGTATGGTACTGGCACAAAAACAGAAAGATAGCTCAATGGAACAGGATAGAAAGCCCAGAGATAAACCCATGCACATATGGACACCTTATCTTTGATAAAGGTGGCAGGAATGTACAGTGGAGAAAGGACAGCCTCTTCAATAAGTGGTGCTGGGAAAACTGGACAGGTACATGTAAAAGAATGAAATTAGAACACTCCCTAACACCATACACAAAAATAAGCTCAAAATGGATTAAAGACCTAAATATAAGGCCAGAAACTATCAAACTCTTAGAGGAAAACATAGGCAGAACACTCTATGACATAAATCACAGCAAGATTCTTTCTGACCCATCCCCTAGAGTAATGGAAATAAAAACAAAAATAAACAAATGGGACCTAATGAAACTTCAAAGCTTTTGCACAGCAAAGGAAACCATAAACAAGACCAAAAGACAACCCTCAGAATGGGAGAAAATATTTGCAAATGAAGCAACCGACAAAGGATTAATCTCCAAAATTACAAGCAGCTCATGCAGCTCAATAACAAAAAAACAAACAACCCAATCCAAAAATGGGCAGAAGACCTAAATAGACATTTCTCCAAAGAAGATATACAGACTGCCAACAAACACATGAAAGAATGCTCAACATCATTAATCATTAGAGAAATGCAAATCAAAACTACAATGAGATATCATCTCACACCAGTCAGAATGGCCATCATCAGAAAATCTAGAAACAATAAATGCTGGAGAGGGTGTGGAGAAAAGGGAACCCTCTTGCACTGCTGGTGGGAATGTGAATTGGTTCAGCCACTATGGAGAACAGTATGGAGGTTCCTTAAAAAACTACAAATAGAACTACCATATGACCCAGCAATCCCACTACTGGGCATATACCCTGAGAAAACTGAAATTCAAAAAGAGTCATGTACCAAAATGTTCATCGCAGCTCTATTTACAATAGCCCGGAGATGGAAACAACCTAAGTGCCCATCATCGGATGAATGGATAAAGAAGATGTGGCACATATATACAATGGAATATTACTCAGCCATAAAAAGAAACGAAATTGAGCTATTTGTAATGAGGTGGATAGACCTAGAGTCTGTCATACACAGTGAAGTGAGTCAGAAAGAAAAAGACAAATACCGTATGCTGACACATATATATGGAATTTAAGAAAAAAAAATGTCATGAAGAACCTAGGGGTAAGGCAGGAATGGAGACGCAGACCTCCTAGAGAACGGACTTGAGGTTATGGGGAGGGGGAAGGGTGAGCTGTGACGGGGCGAGAGAGAGTCATGGACATATACACACTAACAAACGTAGTAAGGTAGATAGCTAGTGGGAAGCAGCCGCATGGCACAGGGATATTGGCTCGGTGCTTTGTGACAGCCTGGAGGGGTGGGATAGGGAGGGTGGGAGGGAGGGAGACGCAAGTGGGAAGAGATATGGGAACATATGTATATGTATAACTGATTCACTTTGTTATAAAGCAGAAACTAACACACCATTGTAAAGTAATTATACCCCAATAAAGATGTTAAAAAAAAAAGAAAAAAAAAAAACTAGAGTAGCAATTCTCGTATCAGACAAAATAGACTTTAAAACAAAGACTATTACAAGAGACAAAGAAGGACACTACATAATGATCAAGGGATCAATCCAAGAAGAAGATATAACAATTGTAAATATTTATGCAACCAACATAGGAGCACCTCAATACATAAAGCAAATACTAACAACCATAAAAGAGGAAATCGACAGTAACACAATCATAGGAGGGGACTTAGCACCCCACTTTCACCAATGGACAGATCATCCAAAGTGAAAATAAATAAGGAAACACAAGCTTTAAATGATACATTAAACAAGATGGACTTAATTGATATTTATAGGACATTCCATCCAAAAACAACAATACACATTCTTCTCAAGTGCTCATGGAACATTCTCTAGGATAGGTCATATCTTGGATCACAAATCAAGTCTTGGTAAGTTTAAGAAAATTGAAATCGTATCAAGTATCTTTTCTGACCACAACGCTATGAGAATAGATATCAATTACAGGAAAAAAATCTGTAAAAAATATAAACACATGGAGGCTAAACAATACACTACTTAATAACCAAGAGATCACTGAAGAAATCAACAAAAACTCAAAAAATACCTAGAAACAAATGACAATGAAAACACGATGACCCAAAACCTTTGGGATACACCAACAGCAGTTCTAAAAGGGAAGTTTATAGCAATACAGTCCTACCTTAAGAAACAAGAAACAGGGGCTTCCCTGGTGGCACAGTGGTTGAGAGTCTGCCTGCCAATGCTGGGGACACGGGTTCGTGCCCCGGTCCGGGAAGATGCCACATGCCGTTGAGTGGCTGGGCCCGTAAGCCATGGCTGCTGAGCCTGTGCATCTGGAGCCTGTGCTCCGCAACGGGAGAGGCCACAACAGTGGCCACAACAGCAACGGGAGAGGCCACAACAGTTTATTTGAAAAACATCTCAAATAAACAACCGAACCCTACACCTTAAGCAATTAGAGAAAGAAGAACAAAAAAACCCCAAAGTTAGCAGAAGGAAAGAAATTATAAAGATCAGGTCAGAAATAAATGAAAAAGAAATGAAGGAAACGATAGCAAAGATCAATAAAACTAAAATCTGGTTCTTTGAGAAGATAAACAAAATTGATAAACCATTAGCCAGACTCATCAAGAAAAAAGGAAGAAGACTCAAATCAATAGAATTAAAAATGAAAAAGGAGAAGTAACAACTGACACTGCAGAAATACAAAGGATCATGAGAGATTACTAAAAGCAACTCTATGCCAATAAAATGGACAAATTTTTAGAAATGCACAACCTTCCGAGACTGAACCAGGAAGAAACAGAAAATATGAACAGACCAATCACAAGCACTGAAATTGAAACTGCGATTAAAAATCTTCCAACAAACAATAGCCCAGGACCAGATGGATTCACAGGCGAATTCTATCAAACATTTAGAGAAGAGCTAACACCTATCCTTCTCAAACTCTTCCAAAATAAAACAGGGAGGAACACTCACAAACGCATTCTATGAGGCCACCATCACCCTGATACCAAAACCAGACAAAGAAGTCACAAAGAAAGAAACCTACAGGCCAATATCACTGATGAACATAGATGCAAAAATCCTCAACAAAATGCTAGCAAACAGAATCCAACAGCATAGCACAGGGAGATCAGCTCGGGGCTTTGTGACCACCTAGGGGGGTGAGATAGGGAGGGTGAGAGGGAGGGAGACACAAGAGGGAAGAGATTTGGGAACATATGTATATGTATAACCGATTCACTTTGTTATAAAGCAGAAACTAACACACCATTGTAAAGCAATTATACTCCAATAAAGATGTTAAAAAAAAATACTGAAATCCTTCTATTTCCACGTGAATATGTGCCTAGTTTTTGACTGCCATTGTCTTAAAGACAAGTGTAAATTACAAGCATTTTGATCTTAAAACTACCCGGATTAATTTTAAAGTTGGCTTATATAAATGAATGACCTTAGTACGTACTTTAAAAATTTTTTAAAAGACCAGAATGTAAAAGAGTCAGCAGACTATCACCACCAATGCAGAAGGATGAAATACAACTGCTTTGAACAATAAAAATTCCACTGCTCATATATTATAATATAGTACTTATTAACCACAAATATGACATTTGCTTAATAAAAGTTTCCATAGGAAAACTGAAGAAACTACCAGCTTGAGTAGAAAGAGAAGGAAACCTATTAACAGTTAAGTAGCTCGTATTTGTGTATGTTTTTTCCTAAAAAGTTCTACAAAATGTTGCTGATGTCCAGTGGCTGGTATGATCATATCTGGGATAGGATGCTTTTAAATAATAACCAATTTCAAATCTTTCAAGTATATTTATTTAAAAAAAATAAATTCAATTGATGAAATGACTAAACATATTCTAGGAAGAATTGTAGCAATTTGCTTTAAGAAATAGAAAAAAAATCACATCTGGTAACCTCTGCAGTCAGCAATAGGAAACAACAATGAAACGAACTTTTGATGTGTACTTTGTTTGCTGTAAGTAAACAGAGTGAACATTAAAAGTAGCATATTCCTGAAAACGGGCCATGAAACTGTTCCAGCTATGTTAGAGGCAAATTTTTCAAACTGTTCTCAGCACTTCCAGGCCCAGGACATCGGTTGGTACAAGGTGCGTTTCCTTCTCAGTCTGAGCCTGTTTGAATAGGTGCTATGCAAATATAAAACCTCATTATCCTCCTCATAGGAGCTTATCGTTAGAGAATGCAAAGCAATTGCGTTCTTTGCCATCTGATGCAACAGCAATCCTTTTGAGCAGTTGATTTTCTCCACTCACATGTATTTATATTTTAGAAAGACAATTTAGGTAGCTTTTGAAAAGTGTTCACTGAATATTTATGCGGTAAGTTTTCATACTAAACATTTCTATAGATGGCATTGTGTAAGATAACTGAATTTTCCTATAAGCACTGTCATAAAAATTATTGTGTTGTTAATTGCAAGCCGTTTATTATGGAAGCAAAAGAAGTTTTCTGTATGCCTTAAAACTCATTTAAAAAAATGTGTTTCTGTCAACTGCAGAGAAAATGTTGTAAGAGGATTGATAATGATATTGTGAATTAGTAAAATATATCACAATTCACAGAAAACTTTAAATACAGAGAATTCTTGTCCTAACAATTTTGTGATAGAAAAAATTAGTATCTGCACTGTGGAAACTGAAGGTCGGAGAGATTAAGCAAAATGCTGTAGTCACACATCTAATAAGTGAGAGAGCTGGAATCAAAATCCAGGTTTCTGGTGTATAACCTCTACTCACTGTAGGACAAGTAAACAACCTCTCATAAATATTCTGCAATCAGAATACATAAATACATGTATGTTTGTTTTCTGGCCAAGTATTAACAACCTATACCTTTACTAAAGCCATATGTACATACATACATATGTATATATACTTATTTATACATATATATTTTGTTAATGTGTTATACACTGGGGGATACTAAGGAGAATTCATCTTGGTCCCTTCCTTGTTCTGATTTCCTACTTTCCAAGAAACCCTCTGACTCATAAATTGTATTTCCAAACATTTGCTCTGGAAAGAGATTGTTCTTGATAGAATGTGGAAACTCTCTAGATGTTCAAAACTTATATTGGCATCTTTGAATAAATAAACCTGTTGTGTATTTTTTTTCTTCCTCATCAATAAGTTATTCAATATCATCCCAACAGCAAACTAAGATCTGTTTAAACTCAGACATTGAATTTTAGGTTCGTAGAAACCTAAAGCTAGACCATGGCTCCATTAACCCAAACTACAACGTTCTCTCGGGACAAAGTTATTTTCAGTGCTACATTGATCATGTGATATTACAGGAGTTGTGTGACTCCTGCCATTTCAAGGTTTCCAGAAAGCCAAAATCCCAAACCCTGCATAAAAAGTCCTCTGGACAGGCATGACCTCTACAGTCATCACAGTATAGCATGTGCTTTCTGCCATGTTCATGGATGGATATTGTGTCCCTTCCTTGGTTCCCTGCAGGTTCCTTAGAGGGTGAAGGCTCATTACCCAGCTCAGCCATCATTGTTAACAAGTGGAGAGGATGACAGAGGGCTAAACAAAACAAGCTGAGACATTAACTAGCTTTCAATAAACAGACCGCGGGGTAAACACATACACCTTGAAAATGCAGAGCAAGGCTGCTTCTTGGGTCTGCTACCAAATGCAGTGTCCATTGTTCTTGATAACCAAGAGGCTAACACCTCCAGTCAACAAATAAGACATTTAGTTTCATTGTCAGGGAATGTTTTGTGAGTGGATCAACTAGTGCCATGTTTCTCTTTCTAGCAAATATTTATTGCCCATCAGCCACTGTGTTTGGGTTCAGTTACAGCTATGAGGTCAATTCTGATTAAATATGCTCCACTTACTCTGGACATCTATGAAGTTACTCTGCTTTTGCACAAAAAATTCAGTTCTATTGCTCATGACTGCAATTTAAGGTTCTTTCTGTCCTCTGATCTTTTATCTGTTTGAAAACCAAGCGGCATAGGAATATCGGCAGTTTAGTTCTCAAGTGTCTGCATTAAACATGGTGGCCTGCAAGTCAAATCTTTACTTCCATTCAACTGAGAATCCTGTCTTCAAGTTCCCAGCTTTGGAACCTCTTGTCATTTACATAAACAGTGGATGCACCAAAAAAGATACTATTATCAGCATATCCTGTATGACACTCTACTGACTTTACTTTCTAATAAGCAATACTTGGATTTTTCAAAATAGATAATAGGAAGTTTGGAACAAAAGGAAATAACTAATTTTTCTTAGGATCTATCAGTTGTCAAATATTGAACCAGGGATTGAGGTTAAACTCTGTTAGCTCATTTATTCTTTCCCAAACACTTTTTTTTTTTTTTTTTTTTTTGCGGTACGCGGGCCTCTCTCTGCTGTGGCCCCTCCCGTTGCGGAGCACAGGCTCCGGACGCGCAGGCTCAGCGGCCATGGCTCACGGGCCCAGCCGCTCCGCGGCATGTGGGATCTTCCCAGACCCGGGCACGATCCCATGGCCCCTGCATCGGCAGGCGGACTCTCAACCACTGCGCCACCAGGGAAGCCCCCCCAAACACTTTTATACAGATCAAGAATCTGAGCCTGGGGGTGATTCAGGCTTGTTGAAGTTTGTTGATGCAGAGCCCCTTTGAGAACCCTGGTTTTCTCACTCAAAAGCATGTTTTGGTATAATTTTAGTTTAGTTTTTTAAGCATATTATGTATCTGGTACTTACATGGATTTGAATTATTTTGAAGGAACAATACTCAGGGTCTATTCGATGTCATCCGTCTGCCATCAGTACAGGTGCTGTAACTTTCATTACAGAACATCAACCCTGCTAACACATCAGAAGCTATGGATTCCTCTTCAGTTGACACCATGGAATAACTATAGAAGAAGCCTTGCCAGACAGCTGAATCACGCATTAGTTGTTATTCAGCTCTTGCCAAATTTATGCCTGAGAAAATTGACGTTCGAGTTGGAAAATTTACGACTCTTTTTTTTCTGTGT
Organism: Delphinus delphis; assembly: GCF_949987515.2. Classification (NCBI taxonomy): domain Eukaryota; kingdom Metazoa; phylum Chordata; class Mammalia; order Artiodactyla; family Delphinidae; genus Delphinus; species Delphinus delphis. The sequence goes on from NC_082694.2 coordinate 80,578,698, forward strand.
TATCAAAGTTCTAAACCTAAACCAAGTTAGATCAGCAAAGGGTAAAATACCAAACACATATACTGAAAGCCCATAGAAGAATGTGCACTAAGTGACAAACCCATACTATTCCCTGGTGTTTTATTGAAATCTAATATGTAAACATGTAATAAATAGTTCACCTTGAGTCAAATAATTTGTGGTTTCTTCACTAATTTTTTTTCTCCATATGATAGATTTTCCCTCAGAATGTAAGATCAGGGAAGAAATAACAACTTTGTCTATCTGTCAAGAATTAATATTCTTTCTTTAAAAATGATACAAAGATAGAAGCTACTATCCTTTCCTTTTATATTGGATGCCTAGGAGTGTAAAGCTAAGTTTAGTTCTCATGTGCTAGATTGCTAAAATTGTTTCATAATTTTCATCTATTAAGTTTCTATCTCTTCTGTTTTGGGGTTCTAATCATGTTTTTAAAACATTTTTATACAAACTCTCATACACCTGTACATCAGCTAAACTGAATAAATTATCTAATTTGGCATGTGTATACCATTAAATTGTACACTGTTATAGTCATTTTTTTTCTCAAGGTAAGAACTAGTATGCTTGAATCTATGGCAAGTACTGTGAAATATCCAGAATCCAAGACTAAGATGTTGCTCCTCTCTTTCCAGTATCTGTAACTAAATATCCATCAATAGAGCCTGTGAAAAGTACAAAATGACAAGTTCAGACAATATTCCAATAGTCCAGAGAGAAATCACAGATGATACTAATAATTGCATAGATTTATGGTGTCTAACTATGAACCAGACATTGTTTAACATACTTTACGTCTATAAATTTTCACCTTCAAAACCAACCCGTGAATGGTAACTAACATTATCACTCACATTTTTCAGACGGGGGAATTAAAGCACAGAGAGGTTACATGACATGCCAAAGTCACACAGCTGGTGAGAAACAGAATTGAGATTTAGCTGAGGCAGTGTGGCTCTTGAGTCCCTATTCTTAAGCAATATTCTATGCTGCCATTCAGAGATCAGAATTGCTAGGGCTAGTCTGGGAAATTGGGAGAGTTTCCTAGGGAGGTTAAGATTTAACTACATAAAATTTGAGGTTTAAAACAAAATAAATGATTACCATTGTGTTTGTACTTCGAAAACAAATTTCATATTTTTACATGGTTTCAACTTTTCTTCCTTGTAGAAAACCCTTTATGGTATAAGGAGCAGCTGTGCGTGTATCAAGGATTGGGGTGTAAAGGAGAGAAGAAAGAAAATTTTACAGGTAAGTGAGTTGTTTTGATTGATAATGAAATGTATTCAATTGCAAATTTAAGTCTCATTCAATTCAAATAATGCAATTCAGAATTTAGCTTTCTTTTTACTTTGTCACTATGGTACAGAGGTTTTGAAAAAAATAGACCTTCGTGTTCAATTTTGAGGGGAAGCGTGGAGGGCAGAATCGCGGATGGCATTTAGAGTTCATTTGCTCTTATTCAGAGAAACTGTGTGTGACACGTCATTGGGGCAATGTCCTGGCAGCAGGGTGGCACTGGGCTCCGGTACGGGTTGCGGAAGACTGTTCTCTGGAAGCTTACTGTTCCTGAACAGGCTGACATTTTATAGGAACTATTAGAAATGCATGAATTCTGCACACAAAATGTCAACTGATAGATTAAGAAAGAGCAACTTGCTATAGTCACTAGCAGTAAAATTTCTTTAGCTTTCACCCCATTCTGCTCCATAGATATACTGTATATAAGCTTGTACCATTTCAGATGAGATCATTTGACACCCAAAATACACAGTCAAGTGAAACTTTTGCAATAAGAGTGAAAATTTAAAGAAAAATGAAAATAGTAGTATTTCTCCATCTTCAGTTCAGAAGCCAAGGTCATGGATTATGAATTTTAAACACTCAAAAATCATTCTAGATAAAAGATGGCATCTTTACTCCACTTGCTTATTACTTTTAAAGTATGTTCCCGTTTAAGCTTCTGCTTTAAGTTTTACAAATTGGATGCTAATACAAAAAAAAATTAACCCCATCGTAAAGCCATTGAATTTAATAACATTTTTGTATTGAATTTCATAGTCAGTGATGCTGCCTCCCATTATGTCTAGAAATCCAGAGAAAACTGAGTGCTTGAAAAAAAAAATGTATGCTTAATATTTATGTAACCCTTTCAGTATGATGTAGCTTAGGAAGCTATTCCTAATGGAAAATGAGATTAGCCATAAAATTTGTCCCTGGAGTACTTAGACTCTCAAACACTGGACTTCAGGCACAGCAGAAGACAGCAGTGTGTTCCTGGCGTCTCCTTTACCCATGGCTCAGCTCACGTGTGACGTAACAGTTACACGGCTTCATTCCCAATTTTAGCGTATATTACCTCAACTTCCTTGTCACCCATAAGACTGCTCGGCATACACATTTATGGCTGCTTTTCCAGCACATTGAATTCCATTTTCTCACCACAACTTCCGGGACTCCTTTTTGTTAAAAATACATGTAGATGATGTCATCTATAACTTAACCACAGCTCTGCCTAAACTGTAAGTAGCAAATGATAATTAAGTTATTCAATTAATTTTAATGCTGTTAAAATCTGTTTTGTTCACTGGTATAAACGTTTAAATATGCTTTTGTGGATAAAAGTGAAATGCTTACAATTTTCCCGTATGAAAAGGTAGAAAGTTCAATGGAGGAAGCCCACAGAAAAGTTTGAAGTTATACAGAAAAACATCACCTATTGGGTTTAAGTGAGAATGTTAGTCATCTCATTACTCGTGACTAGTAAAGCTGTCATTTGTGCATGATTTAGAATTTGAATAGTGGGTGTATAGGATACCTACAGTACTATTTAGTTTCTGCTTTGCTGGTGTCTTGTCAATCTGTCATTTTTTGGTTGTGGAAAATAGGAATTTAATCATGCTTTAGGGAGACTGTGTTGTCTGAGAAGAAAATGGAAATGAACTTAAAATGGATAAAAATGTAAACATGTTTAGTGGTGCCCTGACTCATAAAACTAAAAGCACAGTCTGTCCAGGGTAGTATGCGAGGAGTGGGTCCTGCAGTTAGGAGGCATATCCTTTCCTCTGTAGACTGAGATCATTTCTGAAATATTTTATACTCTATTAAGTTATACGAAAAATAGACAGGAATATAAGTCAACACTTGTTCATCATTTTACTTTTTAATTTTTTAACATTTTGGACTATGAACCGTCAGTCGTCCCATACTTCTTAATTAAGCATCTACTATGTGCAGGGCTGTGTGCAAGGCTCAGTGAAGAGATACAGAGCATATTAAAGAGATCATATGGTTGAATGTTTCAGACTTTGATTTCTGGAGCCACACCAGCTTGTGTTTGAATCCCACTCTTCCACTTACTAATGGGTGATCACGGAGGAGGTACTTACTCTTTTAATCTCAGTTTCATTTCCAAAATGGTGATAAAAATAGTGTCTGTGTCATATGAAAGTTTTGAAGTGCAACATGACTGCATACATAAAATATTTAATGCCCTTTGTGACTAGCACGTAATGAATACTCAACATCTTAGTAGTAAATTAATACTATTGTTATCATTGTTCATGTTCATTTTTCAAGGAATTAGAAGAGGAATTTCAAGGAATTCAGTAGAGGAAAATTGAACTAACAAAAATATAAATAAATCTGTTGCACTGTGGAATAGTCTCTTAAGAGGAAAATTCCCACAATATAAATAAAAACTTAAATTGAACTTAGATATATAGGAGAAATTACAAATATGCCATTAATTAGCCTATTTCCAACCTAAAATTAATTCCCTAATTAAAAAGAAGGAAGAGAGTCCTTTTCACCTTGGGAGAAATAAGAAATTATATTTAATAAAATATTTTGTAATGTATGTCCATGACAAAATAAGTAGGCCAGATGAGAAAATTTTAAGTAAATGACCAGCATGTATAATCCCAACATTCACAGATGACCACACTCAGTAGTTTAATGTATTTTCCTCCAGTCTTTATGATGTAGTTTTTAACACGATGGATATTCTATCGTACATTAAATTTTATGTCTGCTTTTGACGTTAAACCTTATACTATAATAATTTTCCACATCTTTAGGAATTCTTTATTAGTTTCATTATTCATATCTCAAAAATTCTTAATTTTATGAGGCTACACTCTCAATGCATACGGAATAGTAAACGTTTTTGTCACCAGTTTATAATTTGTAAGACAATTAGAGAATATGACTAGACACCAACTAATATACTTGAGATGTTCAAACAGTCACAGCTTTAAAAAGAGACACATTATTAAAATTCTTAAGAAAATTTTCATTAAAATTAAGAAGCAAATGTTTTTGTGTTTATTGAAAGGTGAATAGAACATCATTAAGGAACAAAGAAGGTGTTAGGATATTTAGGTCATGAGCAAAAAAAATTGAAGTAGAAGCATAAAATGTTAGGTGGTGGTGGTAGCTGAAAAAATTAATAACAGAATCTCAATCAAATAGAGCTGGGAGACCAGAGGGGGAGCTCTCATTCTCTGTGACAATAGTAGAGCCCAGAACCTCAATTGAATAGAGCTGGGAGACCAGAGGGGGAGCTCTCATTCTCTGTGGCAATAGCAGGGCCCAGTAGGAAGAAGCAGCACTCCTCTTCTTTCCTGGCAAGGACTCAGCCAATGAAAAGCCAGGGACTCTGTTTACTAGAGCCCTCCCAACTATTTTTTCCTCTCTCTAAAGAGTTTGCCTTCTCTTGCGTAGTAGGAACTTGCACTAGGCTTACCATGGTTGCAGAACCTGGGCTGCAGTTCTCTACTGAACTCTACATAGACCCATTTTTGCAGGAGAAATATCTGAGTCTGTTTGTTTCAGGTCACCATAGTTTACCTGAATACCAATAGTGCATGCTTTAAATGTTGTAAGTGAAAACTGTATAATGTGGAGGAGGGAAGTTGAAGAGACAGATTTTGTTTTCTTAGGTGATTTTTTTTATCTCAACCGTAGTACTTGAAGCGGACTAAGTACATAAGTATTGCTTAGATGTTCTAATATTTTGCAAATTATTTTCACATGCAATATATTGCAAATTGTCTGAGCAAAGTACTGAAAAAAATAATATTCTTTTCTTTGTAGTATAAGTTGATGAAGTGTCAGAGAGTTGTTTTTCATTCTCTGAAATAAAAATTTTGTGTTTTGTTTTGATTTCACACCCAAACAATACATTAGTTGAAATAAAATGTGTATTTTGTGCCGTCAAAATTTTGTACACATTGTTGCATTGCCTTTTAAAATTTTTTCCTTATGTTATGCAGAGACAAAAGACTTTTACATAAAATGTGTGTAAGGCAATGTACCAGTTACTAAGGATGTATGGACAAATTACCCCAAAACTTAGTTGTGTAAAACAACTATTTGTCATACTCATGAATATTCTGTTTCAGAAATTCCAGCAGGGCACTGTGGGGTGGCTTGTCTCTGTTTTATAATATCTGGGACCTCAGCTGGAAAACTCAAAAGCTGGAGCTAGTGTTATCTGAAAGCTCATTTATTCACACATGTGGCTTCTGGTCTGGGATGACTCGCAAGTTTGGCGACTGAAGCAGCTGGGGGTTCTGTGCATCTCTCTGTGTGTGTTTGTTCCACATGGTCCTTCCAGCATAGTGGCTAGTGCATTTACAGTAGCCATACCTATGGTAGTCAGGGCTTCAAAGGCACAAGAGGAGAGAGAGAGAGAGAGAGAGAAACCCTATCACCTCTTATGACCCAGCCTCAGAAGTCATGTCATGGCACTGCCATGGTCCTCTATTGACAGAGGCAGATTCAAAGCTCCATCCAGGTTCAAGGGAGCATACACACAACATCTCAGTTGAAGGGTGTCAACATCACATGTATTTAGAGCATATGAAATGAGCTGTATATTGGTGTGTCAATCTCTGGGAAATATAATTTGCCTCAGGCATGAAGGCTAATAACAATAGCATCACATTGGAATTCCAACTACCCATTGCAAGAAATATTTCACCATTACTTTTGCAGTCCCCACATGCCTTACTTTGAATGTATCAACCCCTTTCTCTTCCTTTCGTACATCTTCACTTCCCTGTGTTTTGTACCTCTTTCTGTAGGTTTACCGAATGTGCTTTCATGCCATCTCACAGTGGATTCATGTGCAGCACATGTGTGTGCAGAGTTGGGTTTCATATATTATTAATAATACCAAATGCCTTCTTCTGCATCTTGATCTTTTCCCCTTGACCTGTGTTCTTAAGATTTTTTCCATACTGTTTCATGTAGCTTAAGCACATGCATTTTACATGAGCCTTACTATTCTGTTGAATATATTTTCCACAAATTATCCATTTTATTGATGATGGGGTTTGGGTTGTTTCCAGTTTTGTTTTATTTATCTCTTATCTCCAGTGTTTCTGTTGTCATATAAGTTTCTTTGAATTTTGCTTTTATATAAAAGGTTGTTATAAATATGCAACTTGCGTGTATTATGTGCCATAAGGATATAAAGTTCATTTTTTCCCCAAAGGAATATGGAATTTATCCTAGCACTACTAAGTGAAAAAAATTTAGTTGGAAATAATTTCAAGGTTATAGAGTGTTGCCAAAACTAGTACAAAGAAATTATATACCCTTTAGCAGGGTTTAGCTGTTATACATATGTCCATGTTATAAATATATATATGTGTGTGTGTATGTGTGTATGCACATATCTACATAGATATGTGTGTGTGTAAATTACATTAATCATGGTGCTTACCTCTGAATACTTTCATGTGTATTTCCTAAGAATGGGAGTATTATTAACTTATATAACAGAATCATAATCAAAATTCATAAATTTACATTGAATCAATACTTTTATCTATCATCTATATTCCAATTTTCTGAATTGCCCTAACCTTGTCCTTTATAGCATTTTCCCACTGTAGTACAGAATCTAATCTCTAGAGTCAGATATTACAGACTTGTCATGTCCCTTTAGCCTGTAATATTCCCAGAGACTTTCTATATCTTTGATAACATGGACACAATTGAAAAATATAGAGTTCGTCTCCTTTTTCAAGAAAACAGTCCCTATTTTGCATTTGTTTCTTAATCATGTCTACAATGAAGTTATGCATGCATGGTGTGTTTCAGGGTTTCACATCTGGAGAAACATCATGTCCACTTGAAATATTCCTTTTGATTACCTTGAAGGTGTTCCCCCAATTCTCCACTGTTAATCTCCTTAAAAAAAAAATTGTTGTTAACATTTTTCTCAACTAATAGACAATTAATTGGAGAACAGCTTAACACCATACAAATACATGGATCATCAAAATTTCTCCTTAACTGTGGCATCCACTGATGATTCTTGCCAGACAGTCTTTACCATCATAGTTCCAATATAATGATTTTCCAGCTCCAGAAACCATCCCACCTTTAGTATTCTACCATAAACAATAGACTTCACTTCTCCTGTACTTATATATGTATTTATCTATTTATTATTGAACAGTAATTAATTCCTATGTTTAATGGTTTATCACTGATTACTAAATATAATTATTTCAATGCTCAAATCCTCCCAGATTTGGCCCATGAAAGCCTTCCCAGTAGGGTTCCTCTGTGTTTGGGACTGGCTCCCATCTGACTTTCTGGCATGACAATATATTCAATGCTCACCTTGAACCTGCTGTACCCTAACAGTGGAATCTATTTTTCCAAGGTGCTATAGTTCCTGTTTATTAGCACCATTTACTTGAGTCCAGTGTTTTCCTATTGATCAGTAATGTTAACCCTGTTACAAATCAAGTTTCCACATGTGGATGGGACCTGTCTTGGCTTCTCTATTTAGTTCTATTAGCCTACTTGACTGTTACTAGATACATAGGAAAGTCTCAATACTTTCATGTTAATTATTATACTGTCTGCTTACTTCTTAATTATCATACTGTCTGCTTACTTCTTATATTTGCCAGGGCATTTAAGTGGATAATTGGTATAATCTTGAAATAAATAAGGAAGTAATATTCTTAATTAAAATCATTCCAAGAAACAAACAAACAAGAACTCCAGGCACAGTTAGCTTCACCAGAAAAATTTACCAGAGTTAAGGAAGAAATGATGCCAAACTTACAGATTCTTCCAGATAGATGAAAAAAAAAAAGCAATTCTCTGCCTTTTTGAGGTCAATTTGTTTTCTGTTTGTTTGTTTTTTACATCATCATAATATTGATTTAAAGACATATGACACAGGCCTTACAGAAAAGGAAAATTTCGGACCTTAAATATGATCTTAAAATCCTAAAGAAAATATTAACAAGGAAATGTCAGCAAAATATATATTATGACCTGGTTGTTTTTAGTCTCCAACATAAGCCTGGAAATATTTTAAAATCAATGTAATTGGCCACCTTAATAGAAAAATTAGAGAATTATATCAAGAGATGCAGATCAATTAGTTGAAAACATTAAATATCCATTGATAATTAAAAGCAAAGAATATTTTTATTCTGATACAAGATAGCTACAACAAATGAAAAAGAGAAAGCATTGTGCTCGATGGTGGAAAGTCTAAAGCTTTTTCTTTGAGATCAAATATAAGAAAAGATGGCCATGGGATCTACTTTTATTCAATGTGTGTCTGAGGTCCTAGCTAGTCCATTAAAAGAAGGAAAACAAACAAATTTATAAGTAGTGAGGGCATAAAATAAAAGTGTTATACTACTGTTGACATTGTAGACTACTGTTATATATGTAAACTAACCAAGAGCATCTATGGATAATTATTAGAATAAAGCAGCAATATAAGCAAGTTTGCTGGATGTAAGATCAACTTACTGCATCCTAGTCCCTACCCACCCCCCAAAAAATCCTATTTAGATGGAGGAATATACCATATTAATTTATCAGAAGTCTCAATATCATAATGTCATTTTATCCAAATTCTACCAGATTTACCCAATCAAACTCAAATGTGGTAGTTTGTTGATTTGCCAAGCTGATTCTGAAAATCATATGGAAATGCATATGGCAAAGAATATCCAAGATAATCTTGAAGAAGAACAACAGAATGGGAAAACTTGCCCCTACTGGATATTAAAACTTATTGTAAAGTTACTATAATTAAGATAGTGTGATATTTGCACAGAAACAATGGAACAAAATAATGACTCAGAGGGAAAACCACACATATATGGGCATTTAACTTATGAAAAACATGGCCCCAGAGAGTAGACAGAAAGAAACTGTGTTTTTAATATTTATTTGGTGCTGGGAATAATTGGTATTCATGTAGATATCCATATCCACAGCTTGTACAGAAATTCTAGTGGATTGTAGATCTGAATGTTAAGGAGAAAAATAAAAGCTATAGTAAGGTAACAGAATTTTTAAAGACTTCTGTACAGAAAAATATTCCTTAAACAGGACTTAAAAATCTTTAAGAAGGTAAATATTGATAAACTTTGATGACATTAAAATATTTCTGCTAAAGAAACAGCATTAATTCAGTAAAAAGGCAAGTACGTACTGAAAGACTATATTTGTAACTCACATAGTTGACAAATATTGCATCCACAGTATGTAGGTAAATCTTCCAAATCATTAAGAAAAAAAAGGTAACCCAATAAAAATATGCAGAAGACAACTGAACAGCATTTCACAAATAAGGATATACAAATAATCAATAAACGTATGAAAAGATACTTTAAAGATATTGGAAAATAAACATTAAAACTACAAGAAGATAACCCTGTTTCCCCAACAGAAGGCCAGAAATAAAACTGCCCCAAAATTTGATAATACCAGTGGTTGGAAAGAATGTGGAACAAAAATTACTCTCATTAATTTCTGTAGGGAGCGTAAGTTATTTTTTTAAAAACTAGGAAAAATTAGTATGATTTATTTGTATTACAATTATATTATTATTAGTATTGTATTAATATTATTAGTATTACTATTTGAAGATATACATTCTTTATGATACTATAATTTCACCCTTAGGTATAATACAAAAGATATTCACATATGTGTGCACGAAAGGCATTTTAAAGAATGTTCTTAGGGGCATTATTGTGATATCAGTACATCAGTTCTAGAAACAACCCACCAATGGTAGAATGAATGTACACAGTTGTGTTGAATGTATCAGATGGGGCAACACGCAGCTGAAAAAGAATGAACCGCAGCTATATACATCAACACAACTAATCCCACAATACAATCTAGAGTGAAAGAAATAAAAAGAATACGTGATTCAGTGGTAAAATAATACAGAAAGATGAGTGATGCCCAAACAAGAGAATGGTTACCTAGAAGTGGGAGAGGGTTAATGTCTGGGAGGAAAAAAGGAGACTTTTGGGGTGTAATGTTCTAGCCTGACCTGTGTTACGGCTATTTAGGTGTTCACTTGGTGATAAATGAACTGAACTTTCCATGTCAATATATGCTTTTCTAAATTTGTGTTCTGTGTCTTAAAGCCAGTTTGAAATGAAAAAAGACAAGCACAGTGAAAATCAAAAATGACTTAGAACTAAATGTCAAATGAGCACACTTATATCAAACTTTGCATTTAGAGATAAATGTCTACATTTACAAGAAGTTATTAAAAATTAAAGGAAACTTGAAGAAAAAAGGGTTAATACTAATGAAGGAATTGATAAAATTAAAACTAAGCAGTTTAAAGAATAATTAACAAAACAAAAAATGAAAGGTTTGGAAAACAAGATGGAAAACTGGATTAAGATAGAAAAACGCAGTGAGTGGACTGAGAGGATGAAGGTGACTAGAGAGAAATAACCACGTTAGGAAAGAAAAGAGAATTACTACGGAGGATTAGTACATTTATACTTACAATTCTGTCAGTTTTTGTTTCAAAATTATGGATTGGACAGATATAGACAAGTTCATGAGAAAAAATTTTTCCTCTTTGGAGGGATAGAGTAGTGTAGTATAGAACTGGGGAAAAAAATTAAAAAGGTTTAAATAGTATTTGTAATTAATTACATATTTTATTTAAAATATTTGAGACCATGCACCTTTTTTGTTAATTTGGAGGGCTGGGTACACATAGGTTAGTTATAATATTATTTATAACTTTCAGTATTTTTTCAAAAATCTAAATTTGAATTGATTCTTAAATAAATCTTTAAAGAACCACAGAATTATTCCATTTTTAAACAATTCACATAAGTCAAAAATGGTGAATTCTCAATTGTTTGATCAGGGAATTGATTATATTTACCAGTGCTTCCTAGAGTTGCAAATAGAGCCTGTAATATATTAAGGACATTTCACGTTACAGGCAGAAAGTATTGATTGTATTGAGTGAGCACGACAACCATTCCTGCCGTGTAGGTCTAACGTGTACCCTCATTAGCTTACCTGCTTTACTGTGATGGTTTCCAAATTCTGCTCCTTACAATTCATGTCGATTTTAAAAGACTCATCCCAACCTGCCATACCTGAGCTTGAGATATTTTAACACCTGCTTATATTTCTACCATAGCCCCCAAATCAATAGCATAATATTGTAGGACCTTCATGCACTCTATTCTATATTCCTCATTTTATGCACTTCACCTCATAAGAAGCATTGTAACTGATTTATTGAGAGCTTTCAATTCCAGCATATTTTTTCATATATTAAGATAATCACATTGTTTTCTCTTTTTTTCTGATAATGGTAATGAATTACCTAAATTTTTAATGTTTTGAACCAAACCATACAGAATACACATTACTCTGGTCAGAGAACTGCTTTGAATAACACCAGTCCTTTGAAATTTGTTCAAACTTTCTCTCTGCCCTACATATAGTCATTTTCTTGGTCCCAGTTTCATGTAAACTTGAAACACATGTGTACTTCTCAGTTGCTGAGTATAAGGTTCTATTAATGTGTCAAGTAGATCAGTTTTTAGTTGTGCATATCAAATTTTTTATCTTCTTCCTCTACAGTTTACTGAGAGACATGTGTTAAATCCCTCACCATGATTATGGATTTTTTTTCTTCTTTAGTTCTGTCAACTTTCATTTTACATATTTGAAGAATACATATTTTTGGTTCATACATATTTAAAAATTTTACATCTTCCTGTTTGATAGACTTTTATCATTATAAAATGTTCCTTTTTTTATCTCTGGTTTTCCCTAAAGCCTTCTTTGTTCAATATAGCTCAATCAACTTCCTTTTGGTTAATGTCTACACTGTATATTTCTTGCCATTTTTTTTACTCTCAACTCTTCTGTCTTATTATTAATGTGGTGCCTGGAAATAGACTAAGACATAGTTGCATCCAGACTTATTGGGGAGTGCACTCAAAATGTATACTGGTAAAGAAGGGATTAAGTCAAGACTGATAAGAAGGAGAAGCAGACTGCGGTGTGGTTGCAACCGAGGTCTCCGACAATCCTGCAAGGAGCTTCGTGGCTAGAATGACTCTTTGGAGTTGCCTAGGTTAAGGTGGCCAAGGGCCATTCCTGGGAAGGAGGTGGCATAACCTCGGACGAGGCAGTTCCCTGCATTCAAGGGTAAGTCCCGGTGCAGGATGCAGCTGTGGGTCTGTCTTCCCAGCAGTTGCGAATGGCTGTGAAGGCCTGAAAAGGGAACATGGGTAGAGCAAAATAGTATCCACTGAAATCATTTAATGGCCATCCTTTCCAAGGAATATCTTATTGGATTTTACCCTTTTTATTCAGCCTTAAATACGTCTCTTTCAATTGGAGTAATTTCATTCACAGTTAACATAATTACTGTTACATATAGGTTTAAGCTTATAATTAACTTTGGTTAGGAAACAAAAGAAATTCAGTTCACCTATCCTATATTCTTTCTTCCTTCCTTTTTTGCCTTCATTTTAAGAAATATGTTCTATGTGAGCTGATGAATGTGTTGACCAAACTTACTGTGGTAATCATTTCCTAATACGTACATGTATCAAATTTCTACATTGTATACCTTAAAGTTACACAATGTTATATGTCAATTATATCTCAGTACAGCTTGAAGAAAAATACATGTCTGTGCTTTTTCCTTCTATTTGTTTCTAGCTATACATTTGTTTAGTATTCTCTTGGGTGGTTACCACAGAGGTGTAAATGAATACTTTTATCACTTTGGAAATGGTACAGGAGCCTTGAAAGACTTTGGGGACATTTATTCTTCTCCAACCTACAGAGCCACAACTAATGTGTACAAATTGTGTGTGATACTGTTTGCAAGGTCCTTGTGTATATAGACAATTTGATTTAAATTCAATAAATAAAAAATTATTGGATCATGTGAGATTTAGTTATTTATTAACTAGTATTTAGAATGAGAAGATATGAGGGGTTTATGTGTCTATTGTTCTCATTGCATATAAAGATTCGTCATGGTGTCTAGACATCATCACTTTCTGTTCAGGTGTAGAAACCATCTCTTCAAGGTACTTTAGTATCAAATTTCATGTCTCCTGATGCAAGAAAAAGAGAGCAAGACTGTTATTATTTACTATCCTATGACTTTTCAAAATATGTTTATTTTGAAACAATACAGATTTTCTTGTCTGTGCAGTTTTCTAATTTCATTTATTTAATGCAAGTTGCATAATTACTTATGATGCTGAGTCATCCATCGTGCTGCTTGTGTGAACTCTGGCTTCCAATTTTAATATTGTTACTGAACTTTGTTAATGATGACCAAAAATGTAATTCTTACCCAGAGTGTGCAGGAAAATGTACAAAATGCCTCTTTTTCTGGTCATGTTCAGTTAACTATTCAGAATTCTATAGTCTAAATGTAGAACACCACATCTTCCAACAATGTCTTCTCTTGAACTCTTTAGGCCGTATCTCTCAGTTCCTAGAATGTGAACTTTTTCTCTGTTGACCTTAACTTTGCCTTCCACACACCTGCCCCCAGCAAGAAGAATAGGCGAGGAGACTGTAGGCAGAGCAAACAGGGCTGTTCTTTTTCCATTGCTCATCCAGCATGGCTAAAACTGGCCATTGACATGTGGCTCTAGGTCTATCACCCTTAGAATGTGAAGAGCAAATAGTTCTGGAGAAAGGAGACATTCTCTTATTCTATAAAGCGTGCCAATGCATGTCAGTTTTCTTAACTCAGCAAGTCCTAAGCATGTAGAATCATAAAAACATTCACATTATTTTGACACTCTTTTCTCCTTATGTAAGTCAAATTACTCATGTTATACCTTTTACCATGTTGCATATGTCTTTTCTGTATTATATGTCATTTTATACCATTTTCTTCCCCTTGTTTGGGTCCTGATTTTTTTTAACCTATTTTTAGCTGAAAAATGTTCTTTTCATCTGTGTCTAATATTTTGTTAAACTCATTATTTAAGTTTTTAGTTTCAGTCATTGTATTATTTAGTTCTATAATATTCATTTGCTTTTAAAAAATTATTTCCAATTCTTTTTTGAATTTTGGAACATTGTAATTTAATTATTTAAAAATATAATTATTTAAAAATACAAATTATAGTTATTATAAAGTCTGTGTCTGATAACTGCAGTATCTGGATATTATTTAGATCTATTTCTTTTTTTTTTTTTTGCGGTATGCGGGCCTCTCACTGTTGTGGGCGCTCCCGTTTTGGAGCACAGGCTCCAGACGCGCAGGCTCAGCGGCCATGGTTCATGGGCCCAGCCGCTCCGCGGCATGTGGGATCTTCCCGGACCGGGGCACGAACCCACGTCCCCTGCATCGGCAGGCGGACTCTCAACCACTGCGCCACCAGGGAAGCCCTAGATCTATTTCTTTTTAAAAATTTTTCTTAGTACTCTGACATTTTATTCCCTTCATCTGTGAAAGCTTTTTATAATTGAGTGTCAGATATCATATATAAAAAATTATAAAAATTACTGGTAACTTTGGGTAGTGCTTTGTTCTTCCAGGGTGAAATTACCGCATATTTGTTTAGTTTAGTTTAGTGTTTTGTTTTTTAGGCAACTCGTTTAAGAGTCATTGACTTTATCCTATCACAGGTTGAAATTATTTGAAGTTAGATTTAAGTCCTTGAGAGACTGGTCAATTATTGGTTTACTTTGTCACCTAAAGTATGTCTCTTTGGGGTTATAAGCCAAAGCCTGACTATTTAAAAATCAGGTCATCTGTTCCTTGTAAGTCTCTGGCCTTCAGTTTCTCACCCTGCCCCCACATTTTGTGAGGCTGGAGAAGATACTGTCGACTTCCTCATGAGATTCTATGGGATTCCATTGATTTGTGAGTTGAATGGTTTGAAACAAGTAATTCAGCCATTATTAGTACATCGTAACTGTCAGACTGCTCTGAATTTGATGCAAATAATTTCTATATTTTTCTAATTCAACCTGAATATAATATTATCAACTAAATAATATTCAGCCATACATGTAATAAACACCCTGGGAACACATTATTTACCAAATATGAAACTGTGCAATGTGACACAAAATGATGGAAATGACAGAGCCTGTCAGGAATCTTCAGCAATATATTGAGAAGGTTTAAAATTAGCATTTAGATATAAGTAAATGTTAGTAAAGGATAAAAGCAAATATTCAAGTTTGAACTACCTTCACATTCACCTGAGATGTATGGAATGACTCTTCAACTCCATTGTAAACACTTTTTAATAATATTCATAAAAATTTGTGTTGCAGAATATATATATATATATTTTTTTACTTTACAACAAGAGGATTAAGACTCAGAGATAAAGTTTCTTACTTAGTATCACACAGCTTGAAGGTGTCAGAGCAAGGATTTCAACCTGTATTATATATGTGCAGTGTGTGCTCCTGAAACCCTAGTGTTCTTTCCATTCACTGATGCTGCTTCATTGAGGCACATACATTCAGAACAAGTGCATATTTAATCTCTATTTGGGCTTGAATGAAGTAATATATTTGTCACATGACACTATTTAGGACAGAATATAAGTAAACATTCAGAACAAATCATTACTTTCCTCAAGTAGTCAAAATCTTTCAGTATAAATTTAAAGATTAGCTTAGGTTCTCCCATTGCTCTTAGGTCATAATGAATTTCTTCTTCTACTTCTGTATTTTCATATAGGTCATGTATTAAGTGATTTCTTTCCTGTGTTGCTTCTGACTCAGTGAGCATCATGTGGCTTTTGAGTCAACTCAAACTGATGTTTAAAATCAATTTCTTTTGTTCACAGTTATCAAGTCAGAAAAAGGCGTTTTCTCTGACTTTAGGAAGAGAGACACTAGATTTTCAAAACAGAATCTAAATTTATCCTGAAGAATTTGTATAAATTGAAATTGCTTAAAAGTCTCAGTAATTTTGCAAATCAGGCAGGAAGGCATCCAAAGTCTATTACAAATGCTTGTGTATGTCTATCTAGCGAAAGCGGCAGGTGCAAAGGATCAGATTGTGAATCTATGGATTTAAATTTAGAATCTGTTTTTTTAAACCATGCCTTGAAAAGAGAGGAATTAACAAGGGCTGTTATAACAATAGCTATTTGTTCTGACTATTAAGTTGTGTTTTTGGCTAGATTTTTCTCTCAACACTTAATTTTAACTGTATGGAATTAAATTGTTTTACAGATTGGAAACATATCAATTTCTTGTATATTTGCACAATGCTATTCCTTACTCTTTACTTTAGCATGGTCATTTGGCAGAAATTTATAGATATTTTATTTAATTTTAATATTTTAGTTTTTTAAAAAACCCTCTTGTTTTCAGTTCAACCCAAATGATATGTAAATAAAAAGAGAAATAAAGTTAGAAATATGGATTAGATATAGAGTCCAGAGGGCATTGAGTACTGGCTAAGGAATTCAGACATTCTTAAATAAGCAATGGTGAGTCCATGAACATAACTAAATACTGGAAGAAGATAATCCAAAATGTGCTTTATAAATAACAATCTGGCTATCACGCATTCAGCCCACTGGGATGGGCCTATTAGGCACATGACCATGCCAGTAAGAAGAACTTTTAAGATTGTGCAGGTAATAATTTGTAAGTGCCTGTATTAAGGAAGTGATTATAGTAAGAATATTAAGCAGATACTTTTAAGGTATCAGAGAACCAGAATTGACAGGATCAGGACATAACGCAGTGAACTGTGAATGAAGTGGGAGATTGATCATGAGACCATTTTATTTTTTTAATATCTAGGTGAGTAAGAGGATGGTAATAACATTTACAAATATAAAAATGCATATATTTTCTAATTTAGACTTTGGACCTAGAAAACAATTAAGAAATGATGTGCAGATTTTGTTCATCTGAATATAGGATGGAAGTTTTAGGGAGAGGTCAGAGCTAGAGTTTTAGGTCCAAGTGTTATTTACTAAATTTGGCTGACACCCATGAGCTTTAATGATCTTTCCAAATAAAAACTACTAACAGTAAGTCAACGTTTCCTAATATTTCCCCATCAATACAGTAATTATTAATAAACATGACCCAGAGATAACTTTCTGGAGGTCATCTTAAGGAAATATAAACTAGAATATTTTATTATGTGAAAAATGGTATGTGAGGGATTGTATTAAAAGAACTATAAAACCTTACTCTTTTCAATCTCTGGGAATCTAAGCTTTTATGAAAGACAGCTTCATGTGTTACAGTGTACATCACTATCCTCTCACAGATACAGTTACCGTCACCACCATAGCTTTAGTCATGTCAGTCATAGATTCAGGCAGATCCTTAGTAGACTATTTTTGACCAAATAAGTGTTTTTTAACTCTGTGATTCAGCATCATCCACTTGAACTGGGGCACCTCTGCTAGTTCAGTCATGCCTACCCCAGCCCATTGACTTTGCAAGTTCTTAAACAAAATTCTCTTTGTCTCCTGGTATTCTGGTTTTTATGGGGGGGGGGGGTTGAAACTTATACCCACTAAGTACCTTGCATTTCTATTTATTTTTCTTCTTTATCTCTTTGCTATCTTTAAAGCTATGAGAGAAATAGCTTTTATCTAAATTCCTTTTTCAGTAATGCTACAAATATTATCAAAACGTATATTTTTAAAATATTCTTGATCTTATCCAGCCAGCGAGATGGTGGAATAGGAAGTCTCAGAGCTTATTTCCACACAGAGACACCAAATTAACAATAATATGTGGTCAAAAACCCTTTATGAGAAGTCCAGAACCAGTTAGTAAGTTGCAGCACACCGAAGTAAGCTTAAAGCCAAGAACAGCCACGTTGAAACTGGCATTAAAATTTTTCTTTTCACCCACATCAGCCCCTCTTCCAGGCTGGTACAGTTCATGATTGGGAGTAAAAGCCAAACTAGCAGCTTCCCTCTTGGGAGGGAAAAGAAGAATGAAAAGTATGTCCAGTATTCTGGCCTTTGGGGATGCTGCCTGGGTGATTAACTTCTGTCTTACCTGATTTGGATTGCTGATTTGGGTACCTGCATTGCTTGGATGGCTGGGGAGCATAGAGAACAAAAGAGAGCTCAGTGGCTTGTTGGCAGCACCAGAGAATCTGCAGTACCACAGGCAGACATCAGCGGGAGCAAGAAACTACAGTTGTCCCTTGAGCAACTTGGGTTTGAGCAGTGCAAGTCCACTCATATGTGGATTTTTTCAACAAACACATACAGTATTGTGATTGGTTGAATTCATGGCTACAGAACTTCACGTACAGAGGGCCGACCATAGGGCATGAGCATCCACAAATGTTGGTATCCTCGGCAGATCCTGGAACCAATCCTCTGTGGATACCAAAAAATGACAGATGGCTGTACAAGCTTCTGAAAAAGAAGCTGGCAGACCTCTCCAATTGTGGAATTACATGTATAAGCCCAGAGAAGACACTTTCCCATAAAAAGGTTTGATTGGTGATCTATAGGTGGACTGATTTGTGAAGGTCTTCCCCTGTATAGAGATAATTCTTCCAGACTGGGAGAAGACAGAGAGCTTATTTAAAAAAATTATGGCCCCAAATGTCTTAAATCTGGGGAAGGGGTTCAAATTCAAGAAACTCAAAGCATTCCACTTATGATGAATTCAGAAATATCCACACTGAGACACATTATCATGAAACTGTCAAAACTCAAAGACAAAAAGAGAATCTTGGAAATGTCAAGTGATAAAAGACTTGTCACATACAAGTGAGCTCCCATAAGATTATCAGTTGATTTCTCAGAAGAAACATACACAAGAAGGAATAATATAGAAGAGATGGATACATTTGTAGAAACATACATCCTATCAGGACTAAACCATGAAGAAATTAAAAAAAAAAATCAGAACAGACCTATAACTAATAAGGAGATTGAATCAATAATAAAAAAAAATCTTCTAACAAAGAAAAGCCAAGGAACAGATGGCTGCATTGGAGAATGCTACCAAACATTTAATAAAGAATGACACCAATCCTTCTCAATCTCTTCCAAAATTTTGAAGAGGAGAGAATATTTCCAAAGTATTCCAGAAAGCCAGGATTATTGTGATACAAAAATAAGACCACACTACTACAAATAATGAAAACTACAGACTAATGTCTGTAATGATATTAATGCAAAAATCGTCAGCAAAATATAGGCAAACTGAATTCAACAACACATAGCAAGGATATCATTATAACCAAGTGAGATATATTCCTGGAATACAAGATGGTTCAACATATGAAAATCAGTCAATACAATACACCACTTTAACATTATGAAGGATGAAAACCACATGATCATTTCAATTGATGCAGAAAAAGCATTTGGCAAAATTCAAGACACTTTTATGATAAAAACACTGAATAAACTAGGACTAGAAGAAAATTACCTCAATATAATAAAGTCCAAATAAAAAATAAAGTTCTTATGTAATAAAGTTATAATAATATATGAGAAGTCCAGAGCTAATATCATACTCAATGGTGAAAAGCTGTGAGATATTTTTCGAAGATCAGTAACAAGACAAGGATACCTACACACATCACTTGTATTCAACACAGTACTGGAAGTCCTAGCCAGAACAGTCAGATTAGAAAAAGAAACAAACAAAAAATTCCAAAACAGAAAAAAAGTTAGGTAAAATCATCTCTGTTCACAGATGTCATTGTCTTATATGTAAAAAACAAACAAACAAAAAAAGAAAAAACCTAACGATTCCACAAAAGAACTGTTAGAACTAGTAAGCATATTCAGCAATGTACAAAAATTAGTTGTGAATCTGTCATTAACAAAACTACCTCAAAAGGAAATCAAGAAAACGATTCCATTTGCAATATCACCAAAAAAGAATAAAATGCTGAGGAATAAACTTGATAAAGGAGGCAAAAGACTTGTACACTGAAAACTATAAAACATTGCCAGAAGAACTAAAAGAAATGAACAAATAATGGAAAGACATCTTGCATTCATGGATCGGAAGACTTAATATTGTTAAAATGTCCATATTACCCAAAGTGATCTACATATTTAGTGCATTCTCCACCAAAATCCCAATGGTATTGTTTTGCAAAAATATAAAATACCGTCTTAAAATTCATGTGGAATCTCAAAGGATCCTGAATAGTCAAAACAATCTTGAGATAGAAAAACAAAGCTGAAGATCTCACACTCCCTGATATCAAAACATATTGCAAAGCTGCAGTAATAAAAAGAGTACTAACATAAAGACAGACATATTGACTGAAAGAAGAGAATAGATAGCTCAAAAATAAACCCTTATGTATACAGTTAAATGATGAGAAGAGTGCCAAGGCTACATGATGGAGAAAATATAGTCTCTTCAACAAAGGGTGTTGGAAAACTGGATGTCCACATGCAAAAGAATGAAGTTGGATCCTTACCTTACACCATATACAAAAAAGAACTCAAAATGGATTAAATGTAATACCTAAATGAAAGACACAAAACTATAAAACTCCTAAAAGAAACTATAGTGGAAAAGCCTCATAACTTTGGATTTGGTAATGATTTCTTGGATATGACACCAAAAGTACAGGCAAAAAAAGCAAAAATAGACAAATGATACAACACCAAACTTAAAAATTTCTGCACACAAAGAAAGAAATCAAGAGTGAAAAGGTAACATACAGAATGGGAGAAAATATTTCCAAACCATATATCTGATAAGGAGTTAATATCCAGAATATATAAAGCACTCCTACAAGTCAACAACCACAATAACAAAATCCAATTAAAATATAGACAAAGGACTTGAATAGACTTTTCTCCAAAGATGATATATAGAAGGCCAACAAACATATGAAAAGATGCTCGACATCACTAATCACCAGGAATATGCAAATCTAAACAATGATATATCATCTCATATTCATTAGGATACTCCATTTCAAATAAACAAAATCACAAGTGTTGGCTAGAATATAAAGAAATTGGAATCCTCTGCACTGTTGGTGGGAATATAAAATGTACAGTGACTATGGAAAACATTATGGAGGTTCCTCAAAAAATTAAAAATACCATGTAATCCAGCAATCCCACTTATGGATCTATATCCCAAAATGTTGAAAACAGGATCTGGAAAAGATATTTGCACACCATGTTATTGCAGCAGTATTCCCAAGAGTCAAGAGATGGAAGCAACCTAAATGACCATTGATGGATGAATGGATAAAGAAAATGTGGTATATACATGCAATGGAATATTACTCATCCTTAAAAAGGAAATAAATTCTGTCATATGCTACAACATGGATAAACCTTTAGGACATTTGCTAAGTGAAATAAGACACTCACAAAAAGACAAATTCTGCATGATTCCACCTATAAAATGTACCTATAATATTCAAACTCTTGAAAACTGAAAGTAGAATGGTAGTTACCAAGGCTGTGGGGAGGAAGAAAAAGGAAGTTGTTGTTCTAAGGGCATAGAGTTCCAGTTTTGTAAGGTATAAAATTTCTAGAAATTTGTTTCACAGCAATGTGCATATAGTTAATATTACCGTTCTGTACACTTAAAAACTGTTAGCCTGGTACATTTTGTGTTACGTGGTTTTGGCCACAATAAAAAATTATTTTACATAGATATGCTTTATCACCATAATAATGTATCAGATAGCTAAAAAAAACCCTTATCTGTATTTACTCTTCTGTTTATTATATTACTGTCTGATTTCCATGGTAGCCTAATCTTCACATTTACAAATTGTTTTATTATATATTTTGTCTATAATTTTAATATTATCTGAAACTCATTTTCATAGAGCATTTAGTTTTAAAAAAGGGTAAAATAAGTGAGCCTCACCAGGATTCTACTTATCCTTTAATAACTCACAAAAATTCCTCAATAATACTCATTATTTATTTACGTTTGCCATTTTTGTCTACCAATATGAGCTTTTGATACTAATAGATCAAACATTTTGGATGATGAATTTCAATTTTCTTCTGATTCTGAATACTAATAGATAGTTATTTAGGATATTAAATGTTTTGTTTCACAGATGTTTTGAACTATCTGCTTTCTACATTCAGCAATCATTAACTACTCAGATACTTCATTTTAATTTCATTTAATTTCATTCTAAAATGTAATGACATATATATAAACAGCTTGCTTGAAGATATGTTTATATTTTGCATACATATGTTTTTCTTGTGACAACTGAAGTAGTTTTTTTTTTTTAATTTATTTATTTATTTAGGGCTGTGTTGGGTCTTCGTTTCTGTGCGAGGGCTTTCTCTAGTTGCGGCAAGCGGGGGCCACTCTTCATTGCAGTGCGCGGACCTCTCACTATCGAGGCCTCTCTTGTTGTGGAGCACAGGCTCCAGACGCGCAGGCTCAGTAGTTGTGTCTCACGGGCCTAGTTGCTCCGCGGCATGCGGGATCTTCCCAGACCAGGGCTCGAACCCATGTCCCCTGCATTGGCAGGCAGACTCTCAACCACTGTGCCACCAGGGAAGCCCTGAAGTAGTTTTTTAATTTATTTAGTTTTCATCTAATATAATTTAGATAAAAAGAAATTTTAAGTGAATGCTCTTCTCTCTTTTTTTTTCAAGTACTTTCCTGTTTTGTAAATTAACCTATAGTTACTATAAATTGTCCCAATATAGCGTTGCTCATTTTAAGTTCTTATCTCCATGCCATTTCTTATACAAGGCATTCTTCTTGGCATTATCTTTACTCCCCTTTTTAACAAGTTTCTCCCAAAGCCTTTAAAACAGTTCTAACCAACATCCCCTGTAAAACCCTCCTGGTGGCCAATCACCACGTTGATTTAGTTGGTCTTGTTTGCTTTCATAGCACAATTCATCACACAAAGAAGGTAACCAAAAATGCTTTTAGAATTTCAATGAATGATTTTGATTTACGTGAATAAATTTTCCAGTTTTATACTTTTTGAAAGTTCTATACATGGTTACATCTTACATGAAGAGTAAAAGAATTTTGTCACTAATTACAAGTGGGATTTACCAGAAGTTTCTTATGTAGGGATGATTAAATCAGATGATTGTATATAGTAATTATTATCAATAAGCTTCAGTTGCATTTATTACATATGCCTTGAGGGTCTGTTATGATTCTGAAAGGTCTGTGTAGGGACTAAAAGTCTGTTCTTATCTGGATGCTTTGGAGTCAAATCAGTCTTAATCTGGCTTTGGAGTCAAATTGGCCTTGATGTGATTTGGGGGAAATTACTTAAACTTTTGTGGCTCAAGATTTGTAATAGAAGAATTACTGTTAAGGGACATTTTTAAATAAAATATTACTTTTCTTTAATGTCCTCTAGTCTCTGAGTTCTTACAACTCAAAGATTATGTCTTAAAATTTCAATCTGTGTCCCAGTGCAGTATCTGACACCTAGCAAGCACTTACCATGTGGGTGAGATGAACAGAAGGGTAATGAAATTATTAGCGCTTGTGAGGAGGAAGAATATAATTCTTGGGGCTGATACTATCAAGGAAGAATTCCCAGAAGAGATGAAAATTGATCTTTACATTGAAGGGCATGTGGGACAGAAAAAAAGGAAAGAATATCCGAGTTGTGCATCTAAGCCAAAAGTATATTTTCATGGTAATCACGTGAAAGCATTTTCCAAATGTCAAAGCCCATAAAATATTTATTAATAAAGGTGTTTGCAACAAATTTTCCTAAACATCTCAAATCTATGCTGTATTTATGTTTGCCTAGTCTAATGAATAGAAGTACTTTACATTTCTGATCAGCTTGCCTGCAATGCTGGAATTTGAAATAGTTGAAATTTAATTGCTTAAAAAATACTCCCTGCTTCTTCTCTTGCCCCTTTATTTTTCTCTCCCTTTTTCAGTCAGTTTGAAG
This sequence comes from Delphinus delphis, assembly GCF_949987515.2. NCBI lineage: Eukaryota > Metazoa > Chordata > Mammalia > Artiodactyla > Delphinidae > Delphinus > Delphinus delphis. Next base: position 80,602,906 of record NC_082694.2, read on the forward strand.
GGGGGGGAAAAAAAAAAAGACACACTGAAAATCCATTTGATAGGTTCTTGTGCCCTCTTGTGGCAAATCCATTTTGCAGCATAAATACTGCCCAATCAGGCAGGAGTCATCAAATTGCTGACCAGCCCCTCCTGCCTCTCACTGGAAATGCTCTTGTAGGCTCCACACAGAGAGTAGGCACTGACACATCGGAAATAATGGCCGCATCGCAAGTAATTTGGTGAAACTGAGAAGAGTTCAGTTGTATCTGTACTTTTAAAAAAGCATTTTGTTTTCAGAAGCAGTATGACCTTGGGCTAGCCACTCCGTTGCACTGAGCTTCATTGCCCTCATTTTTCAATGGAGATATTTCTATGTCAAAACAATTTCACAGGAATGCAGAATAAATTAATGTATATTAAGGTGTTTCATTATCTAAGTGGGCAAAATAAAAGGGTTTATATCATTATTACATTTTTATGGCATATAGTTCAAATAAGATGTATTTAAATAAATTTATTCAGTAGGATAACTTTTTATTTTGACTAAAAATCTTGATGACTAGGTCTGGCCTGGTGTGAAAAATATTAAATTCAGGAAAATAAACAACTATATTCTGTATAAAATTACCTACCTAATTACTCACTATATATATATATATATATATATATATATATATATATCTATCTCCTAAATACAAAAATATTTTTAATTCAGAGAGGACAGAGTCATTTGCAAAAAAATCAAGTCAGTTATTAGATTCACTCGTTCATCAGATAGTTAAAAATAATCTACAGTATGCCAGTATTAGCTTAAGACTAGGAAAAATATGGTGAGTTCCCACATGGAGCTAATGTTCTAGGAAATAAACACAAACTAAATAATCATATTATAAATGTAAAAAATGAACTGTGGTGATACAAGAAAATGAAATATGCAGGTATCAGGATGTTTAATTGGGGAAATTATATTACCTAGGAAAATAATGCCTGGGCTGAAATCTAAAGGAATAACAAGCATTATAGGGGCAGAGGGTCAAGGGTGGGTTTGGGAGAAAGAAATATTACAAGCAAAAGCCGTGTCTGGAAGGCAGAAAGACACTGAAAAAAATGAAAATGTCAGAAAGCAAGAGAAAATATGGTTTTTGAAAAGGCAGGAAAACTGAATAGTTTGAGCACTGTGGCCCTATGAATGACATTCATTCTTTACTTTTAGAGTCGCCCATTTTAAAACTTCAGTTGTACAGTTTCTTTTTCCCCAGGAATTTTGTAACTTAAAAACAGCTTTAAAAAGCAGATGGAAAACAGAGGTCACACCAAACCTGGCGCGCCACTCCAGCACACATACATACAAAGGTACACACTGACAAACACACAGATACGTTGAAAAGGAAGTTAACTGTAAAATTCCTTTGGTATTTAATGAATGATAAAACTTATTAGTTGATAAACAAATTTATGATACTGGTTGCATGCTCTACAACATATGTGTATCAATATCTAGATGCATATGATTTTTGTGTGCTGCTGCTTTTGGCTCCTTCTTTTGCCTAATTCTTCTTTTGTGTAGGCAACTTGTGACACGGCTCCCAGTGAGTCTTAACTCTTAGTGGTCCTGCCCTTGATTATTTCCCTCCCCTTGTGCTTGAGTTGGATCTAGTTAGTGGGATGCTTTTAGAAATGACAGAATGACTTTTTGTGGCTAGGCTTCCAAAGACAGTGATTTCACCTTGCAGGCATTCTCTACTGGCTCTTCTCACACAATGGCTCTGACGGAGAGGGTAACTGAGGGCAAGGGACCGAGGGCAGATTCTGGCCAATGGCCAGTGGGAACGGAGGCCCTCAGGCTCACAGCCCTAAAGGAATTGAATCCTGGCCACCACCGCTGAGGGAGCCTGGAGGCAGATTCTGCGTCAGCTGGTCCTGCACCCCTGGAAAGGTGACATTGTCCCCAGTCAGCATCTTGACTGAAGCCTTGTGCGTGAGGTGACCATCCATCCTGGTTTGCCTGGGATCAAGAGACTTCCTGGGATGCGGAACTTTCAGTTTTAAGACCAGGAAGGTCCTGGGCAAACTGGGATGAGTTGGTCACCCTGCCTGTAAGAGCCTCTGAGCCAGAAGATCCACAGAAGTTGAGATAATAAATGTAACTTGTTTTAAGGCAGTAAATTTGGGGGGTAATTTGTCATGCAGCAGTGGAAAACTAATACACTTATATTCAGGATTCAGTTCGGGGATCAGTTCTCAAAGAAAATCTCTGAGTCCCGGGTGTGTACCTTGAGACCCCTCCTCAAATCCTCTACAATATTCTGTACTTTTCCCTATGAGAGCATCTGAAATGCTGTCTTGTCTTGGTCCACTTGGTTTTTCTTTCAGTTCTGCTAGACTACAGACACTCTGTTAGTATGGCCCATGTTAATTCCCCAAGGAAACCTTAGTAATGTTACAGAATAGATACCACAAGCTGAAACAGTGATGTGTGTGTCCCCTGGCTGGCTCTTCAGTATACTGGAAAAGATGTCATTACTTGAGGAGACAATATTTCATAAGTTTAAAAAATACTTTATTTAGTTCAATTAAATTTTCATCTTCTGTGAGTAGCATTAAGATTTCTTGTATATTTTTCATATTATAAAAAAACGTTTTTTAAACTTACTCCTTTTTTTTTTGGAAAGCCAAAGCTGTTTTCACAAATCTAAACTCCTCACTATATGATTAAAGATATGATTAAGAAGTAAAGGGATTTTGATTTTGTGGCCAAGATACTTTAGAATAAATTGAAGTCTGTTGTAAGTAATAAGAAACATAATAGTTCTGATTACATTCACATAGAAATAACTTAAAACTCAGTTTTTATTTCACTAAGAAGCACGGATAGCAGTCCTTATATAACGATGATTAAGTAAACGATGATTAAGTAATGGGAACAGAAATGACAAAATGGTAAAACTTTGTAAAAAGTCGACTTTTTCTATCATAAGTGAATAGACTTGCCAGACATCAGGAAAAAAAGAGTTTGTAACAGACAATATGAAATCCTATTAATTGAATTAACTAAAACACGGAACTACATGATTATCATTCAGTTCAGACTCTGTGGGCCACTTTTCTTTTGTTTTATTCTGTGGCTGTAGTTTGAGCTCCAGGCAATTGCCCTTTAAATGTGAGCACTAGGTATGTCTTAGCACAAGACTGAAGAGCATGGCTACAAAAGGCACTAGTGCAATATTTCTGCAAACCAAAAATGCATCTTAATTTTTTGATCCTTCTAAAGATGTTTTTATAATGTAATATGGGTCAATTATTACAGTCTTTCTAAATGTAGTCTAATGGTTTATTTTTAGAGTGCACTTTCTCCAATTCCGAAGCAAACATTTATCAACCAAGTTTGCTAATATAAGACTCTACCCACCCACAAATGTCACCCCCACTGTGATTGTCAGGCTTTACTTGTTCATCGGGAGCTATCTTCTGCTCTTTCTGGAGTGAGCAGGTAAAAGAGAAAAGATTTTCTTTTTAATTACTGAAACACAGACTGCAAATAAAAGCGTTCCTAATGGCAGTGTCATAAGTGTAGGAGGAGACAGGTCTCACGCAGGATGCAGCAAGTAAGGACAAAGAAAACGTAAATTCTTGCCTGAGAAAATTTATGGGAAGAAGCTACTACATAAAGTGAGGTGTTGGATTCAATGATTTGTTTATAAGTAAGTAGTCCAAAACTTTTGAGCTCTCTAGAACATAAAACAACGACTATTCAACACTTACTGCTTTTTAAGGGCCAAATATTTATGTGTTCAGCATATCAAATATGAACACTTTAGATGTTCATATTACAGTTTATTTGCAAACTTTCATTGAAAATAATTTGGTTAACAGTGTAAATACTTTTATTGGTTATTTGATACATGTTACAAGTGATGTGCAAAATAAGGATTTATTTTATTGCTTGTAAAACATTAGTATTCCTAGTTCTAATTTGAAAAGTTGCACGATGCTTCCGAAACTTCATCTGTTATTCTGGCCTTTTTTACTTTTCTATAGAATTTGCAGTCCTTACCTCATACAATCTATGAAAAATGCCAGGAGATTATCCATAAATAAAGCTGTGAAATTTACTCATTTCTGAAAAGGCTATGTGCAATCTTGCTTATAGATTTATTCTTGCTTCAGAGAGAGCTATTAGTTTCCTTGTGTCAAAGTGAACTATGTTTTAGTACACAAATCAGAACATATGTTTTCTATGATATCTTCTATTTAATTAGCAGTTAATCATCAAAGATAACATGCAAGTTAGAATACACTGTATTTAGAAAGCTAGACACTTAATCTCTCTAACAGATTGTATTATATATTCCAAGTCTCATGGCCCAGCATTATAAAAGAAGTTATATCTGGAATGTTTCAATAACATCTAAATTGCGCATGCTCAACCCAGGGCTAATTAGGCAGAACTCGATCTTACTTAGTTTTAGTTTCCCTTCTATGTCTTGTATTTAATGAAGTTTTTACCACATATTCTTCAATTGAATCAACTAAGCCCCCTAGAAAGTATTGTCAAAAACATGAGTTAATTTTATATTTATCCTGTTATTAACGGAAGCTAGATTTTATACAATTAAAGGAGATTCTAAATATTAAAAGCAGTTGTCAACATAAGATCAACACAAGAGACTGGGTTCATGCTAAGAAAATCAAGAAATTTGAAATTGAGACACATGCATGAAATATTCACACATTATTATTAGCTCATGTTGTTAATGAGATAAATAGATATCATTCTGAAAAGAAAAGGTTAGTTGTGACAATAGAAAAGATGTGTCATGCCACTTCTCACTATGTACCCATGATAAGGCTGAACTGTTGTTTGTTTTACTTCTTAAATTCTGTATCAAGAAAGGTGTGTCCTTACTCCTCTCACAAAATATACAAATTCTGCCCATAGCCCAAGTTCTAGTTTAAAGGCTGTTTGCATCATAGACGCTTCTTGGTAGCTACTGTATCCTGGGTGCTTATAGGACTCATTACTCTGTTCTTACTCTTCATTTCAGTTACCTATTGACTTCCCCATCTATTAAGAAGAGTAATGTTCCAATTCTGGTGTGAAGAAAATTACCTTAGCAGCTTGTGTACAGTGCAGATTCCTAGTCTGTATGCCTGGAAAATTTTAATTGAGCAGATTTAAGATATTAGGCAGAAGTCTCTACCTCTAAAAAGACCATGTAAACATTATATCAAATTTATGTACTTGATTTCATGCAAATATTATTTTTCCCACTTCAAACACACTCTGAGGAATTTATTTTACAGCCCTGGGCCAAAACTCTCATGTCTGTTTTTTTTCCAACATTTTGTGATATTGCCTGGCATCTTGGAAGTGCCCCCCAAAATAGTAGTCTACGGTTATTTTATTTCAGTCATCATTTGTGCCCCATGCAAACTCTTTGCTAAATATTTCATAAGCATTCTGTTTTATGACCATAATCATCTCACTGAATTAAATTTAAATTAAATTCTATAATTATGTGGGTTTAAGTCTTAAAACAAGTCTTTAAGTCTTTATTCCCACATGCTGTGTTCTTGACTTTCATTTGTATATTGTTTAATAGGATTATGTTTTCAAGACAATGTTTTGGTGAAGCTAATTGTATAATAAAACTCCTGACACCTGATAAATGTAACAATATTTTTTTCTTGCCTTTACTCATTAAAACATGATGAAAATACAGAAATTTAAGGTCACATACCTTATTCCCCTCACAATATTCTAGATATTTATTGTCTCTGATATTGTTCTATTAATTATGAGTAATTCCAGAAGCCAGTTATTGTTCTCCTTTTAAATGAACTGCAACATTTCTTAGAGTATAAAATTTTGTACTTTTTTACTCTGAAGTTCAATTGACTACATCACTATATATATTTACATATATATCAGCATATAGTTGTGGTTGTTAATTTCATTTTCTTGGATTACAGTGAGACTCCCTGTCTGCTCATCTATGGCTTCATTTCAGTAACATTTTCTTTCATATTTGATATTATCTTAATGTATCATTTGATACCTTGTCTTAAATTTACACTAATCAAGGCTCAGTAAGTATTCTATTGTCTATCATCCATTTCTCTCATTTTTCATCTAGTCACTTCAATCGCCGTATGCATTTCCTTTGTAACTGGTGTGGTTTTCACAAGCCTCTCTCACAGGTTATTTCTTTACATTTTTTACAGCATCACTTTGATTCGGTTAATCAGAGTTCAGCAATAGCATTAAATTCTATCTTAATTTATATACTTAGCTCCACCATCTCCTTTTTTTTCTTTTTGCTTCACATTGTTTTCTTCATTCATTCTTAATCAAATATTTTATTGTGTCCATCTCTTTAATTTTCCTGAAATGGAAAGTAGTTATGTTTTAAATAATTTCTATATTACCTAAGATAAATAGATATAATTCTTAAGTGAGTTTCTCAGTATTTGGAACGCTGTGCTTTGAGTCTTTAAAAACAAATCATTCATTAATCCATGTATTTTTTTTTTTTTTTGAGAGTGTGCTTACATGCCTTTGTGTGTCCCTGAGGTTTGTATTTTTAAAATCTGTTTTGGATGAGTACAATTCTGTGTACCTTTGGCTTTCTACTTGATAAAGCAATACATAGATTGTGGAATCTCCATGATTTTCCTCCATTTTTACCTGAACAGTTTAGACATTTATTTGTTCTTTAACTTTGAGTTGCAAGGCTGAATGTAAATTTTTATGCTATTTTTAGCTCTTCAACTGTGGGAAAGGAATGTAACTCTGGACATCCACAACCTGAAACTTTGAATACCTGCTTTTTTTTTGAAGCTCTCAACATGTGCTCACCCTAAACTTGCCAGGGCAATTTTTATACTTAGTGGTAAAGGACAGGTTCCTTTCTTAATTTAGTCTTATGTGCTTTGCTTTGAGGAGCTTTGGATTCCATGGTAAGAAGTCAGTTTTTTTGGCCAGCACACTGTTACACATGTACGATTCATTTTTATCAGCAGCTACAAACTTGGTTCTACAGCTGCTGTAGACATATATTTGGCATTATTCTAGTGGGGTGGGATAGGGAGTGTGGAAGTGGTCACAAAGCACTGAGCTGATCTCCCTGTGCTATTATGTGGCTGCTTCCCACTAGCTACCTATTTTACGTTTGGTAGTGTATATATGTCCATGCCACTCTCTCACTTTGTCCCAGCTTACCCTTCCCCCTCCCCATATCCTCAAGTGCATTCTCTAGTAGGTCTGTGTCTTTATTCCCATCTTGCCCCTAGGTTCTTCATGACCTTTTTTTTTTTTTTTCTGTTTTTTAGATTCCATATATATGTGTTAGCATACGGTATTTGTTTTGCTCTTTCTGACTTACTTCACTCTGTATGACAGACTCTAGGTCCATCCACCTCACTACAAATAACTCAATTTCGTTTCTTTTTATAGCTGAGTAATATTCCATTGTACATATATGCCACATCTTCTTTATGCATTCATCTGTCAATGGACACTTAGGTTGCTTCCATGTCCTGGCTACTGTAAATAGAGCTGCAATGAACATTGTGTACATGACTCTTTTTGAATTATGGTTTTTTCAGGGTATATGCCCAGTAGTGGGATTGCTGGGTTGTATGGTAGTTCTATTTTTAGTTTTTTAAGGAATGTCCATACTGTTCTCCATAGTGGCTATATCAATTTACTTTCCCACCAACAGTGCAAGAGGGTTCCCTTTTCTCCACACACTCTCCAGTATTTATTGTTTGTAGATTTGTTGATGATGGCCATTCTGACCAGTGTGAGGTGATATCTCATTGTAGTTTTGATGTGCATTTCTCTAATGATTAATGATGTTGAGCATTCTGTCATGTGTTTGTTGGCAATTTGTATATCTTCTTTGGAGAAATGTCTATTTAGGTCTTCTGCCCATTTTTGGATTGGGTTGTTTGTTTTTTTTGTTATTGAGCTGCATGAGCTGCTTGTAAATTTTGGAGATTAATCCTTTGTCAGTTGCTTCATTGCAAATATTTTCTCCCATTCTGAGGGTTGTCTTCTCGTCTTATTTATGGTTTCCTTTGCTGTGCAAAAGCTTTTAAGTTTCATTAGGTCCCATTTGTTTATTTTTGGTTTTATTTCCCTTTCTCCAGGAGGTGGGTCAAAAAGGATCTTGCTGTGATTTATGTTATAGAGTGTTCTGCCTGTTTTCCTCTAAGAGTTTGATAGTGTCTGGCCTTACATTTAGGTTTTTAATCCATTTTGAGTTTATTTTTGTGTATGGTGATAGGGAGTGTTCTAATTTCATTCTTTTACATGTAGCTGTCCAGTATTCCCAGCACCACTTATTCAAGAGGCTGTCTTTTCTCCACTGTATATCCTTGCCTCCTTTATCAAACATAAGGTGACCATATGTGCATGGGTTTATCTCTGAGCTTTCTATCCTGTTCCATTGATCTATATTTCTGTTTTTGTGCCAGCACCATACTGTGTTGGTTACTTGTAGCTTTGTAGTATAGTCTGAAGTCAGGGAGGCTGATTCCTCCAGTCCGTTTTTCTTTTTGAAGATTGCTTTGGCTATTTGGGGTCTTCTGTGTTTCCATACAAATTGTGAAATTTTTTGTTCTAGTTCCGTGAAAAATGCCCGTGGTAGTTTGATAGGGATTGCAATGAATCTGTAGATTGCTTTGGGTACTATAGTCATTTTCACAATGTTGATTCTTCCAATCCAAGAGCATGGTATATCTCTCCATCTATTTGTATCATCTTTAATTTCTTTCATCAGTGTCTTATAATTTTCTGCATACAGGTCTTTTGTCTCCTTAGGTAGGTTTATTCCTAGATATTTTATTCTTTTTGTTGCAATGGTAAATGGGAGTGTTTTCTTAACTTCACTTTCAGATTTTCCATCATTAGTGTATAGGAATGCAAGAGATTTCTGTGCATTAATTTTGTATCCTGCTACATTACCAAATTCATTGATTAGCTCTAGTAGTTTTTCTGGTAGCATCTTTAGGATTCTCTACGTATAGTATCGTGTCATCTGCAACCAGTGACAGCTTTACTTCTTCTTTTCCAATTGGGATTCCTTTTATTTCTTTTTCTTATCTGATTACTGTGGCTAAAACTTCCAAAACTATGTTGAATAATAGTGGTGAGAGTGGGCAACCTAGTCTTCTTCCTGATCTTAGTGGAAATGGTTTCTGTTTTTCACCATTGAGGACGATGTTGGCTGTGGGTTTGTCATATAGGCCTTTATTATGTTGAGGAAAGTTCCCTCTATGCCTACTTTCTGAAGGGTTTTTATCATAAATGGGTGTTGAATTTTGTCGCAAGATTTCTCTGCATCTATTGAGATGATCATATGGTTTTTCTCCTTCAATTAATATGGTGTATCACATTGAATGATTTGCATATATTGGAGAATCCTTGAATTCCTGGGATAAACCCCACTTGATCATGGTGTATGATCCTTTTAATGTGCTGTTGGATTGTTTGCTAGTATTCTGTTGAGATTTTTTTTTTTTTTCTTTTTTTGCGGTACGCAGGCCTCTCACTGTTGTGGCCTCTCCCGTTGTGAGCACAGGCTCCAGACGTGCAGGCTCAGCGGCCATGGCTCACAGGCCTAGCCACTCCGCGGCATGCAGGATCTTCCTGGACCGGGGCACGAACCCGTGTCCCCTGCATTGGCAGGCGGACTCTCAAACACTGCGCCACCAGGGAAGCCCCTCTGTTGAGGATTTTTGCATCTATGTTCATCAGTGATGTTGGCCTGCAGCTTTCTTTCTTTGTGACATCTTTGTCTGGTGTTGGTATCAGGGTGATGGTGGCCTCGTAGAATGAGTTTGGGAGTGTTCCTCCCTCTGCTATATTTTGGAAGTTTGAGAAGCATAGGTGTTAGCTCTTCTTTAAATGTTTGATAGAATTCTCCTGTGAAGCCATCTGCTCCTGGGCTTTTGTTTATTGAAAGATTTTTGATCACAGTGTCAATTTCCGTGCTTCTGATTGGTCTGTTCATATTTTCTCTTTCTTCCTGGTTCAGTATCGGCAGGTTGTGCATTTCTAAGAATTTGTCCATTTCTTCCAGGTTGTCCATTTTATTGGCATAGAGTTGCTTGTAGTAATCTCTCATGATCCTTTGTATTTCTGCAGTGTCAGTTGTTACTTCTCCTTTTTCATTTCTAATTCTATTGATTTGAGTCTTCTCCCTTTTTTTTCTTGCTGAGTCTGGCTAATGGTTTATCAATTTTGTTTATCTTCTCAAAGAACCAGTTTTTAGTTTTATTGATCTTTGCTATTGTTTCCTTCCTTTCTTTTGCATTTATTTCTCATCTGATCTTTATGATTTCTTTCCTTCTACTAACTTTGGGTTTTTTTGTTCTTCTTTCTTTAATTGCTTTAGGTGTAAGGTTACGTTGTTCATTTGAGATGTTTCTTGTTTCTTAAGGTAGGATTGTATTGCTATAAAATTCCCTCTTAGAACTAATTTTGCAGCATCTCATTGGTTTTGGGTCATCGTGTTTTCATTGTCATTTGTTTCTATGTATTTTTTGATTTCCTCTTTGATTTCTTCAGTGATCTCTTGCTTATTAAGTAGTGTATTGTTTAGCCTCCATGTGTTTCTAGTTTTTACAGATTTTTTCCTGTAATTGATATCTAGTCTCATAGTGTTGTGGTCGGAAAAGATACTTGATACAATTTCAATATTCTTAAATTGACCAAGGCTTGATTTTTGACCCAAGATATGATCTATCTGGAGAATGTTCCATGAGCACTTGAAAGGAATGTGTATTCTGTTGTTTTTGCATGGAATGTCCTATAAATATCAATATTCTTTGTTCGCACAGCTCCCGGGGTTCAGCCTTGGATTTGGCCCCGCATCTGCGTGTAGGTCGCCGGAGGGTGTCTGTTCTTCGCTCAGACAGGATCGGGTTAAAGGAGCAGCTGATTCGGGGGCTCTGGCTCACTCAGGCTGGGGGGAGGGAGGGGTACGGATATGGGGCGAGCCTGCGGCGTCAGAGGCCGGCATGACGTTGCACAAGCCTGAGGCGCGCTGTGCATTCTCCCGGGGAAGTTGTCCCTGGATCCCAGGACCCTGGCAGTGGCGGGCTGCACAGGCTCCGGGAGGAGAGGTGTGGATAGTGACCTGTGCTTGCACACAGGCTTCTTGGTGGCGGCAGCAGCAGCCTTAGCATCTCATGCCGGTCTCTGGCGTCCGCGCTTTTAGCCACGGCTCACGCCCGTCTCTGGAGCTCCTTTAAGCCGCGCTCTTAATCCCCTGTCCTCGCACACCAGGAAACAAAGGGGCAAGAAGAAGTCTCTTGTCTCTTCAGCAGCTCCAGACTTTTTTCCCAGACTCCCGCTAGCCGTGGCGCACTAGCGCCCTTCTGGCTGTGTTCACGCCGCCAACCCCAGTCCTCTCCCTGCCATCCGACCGAAGCCCCAGTCTCAGCTCCCAGCCCCGCCCACCCCGGCTGATGAGCAGACAAGCGTGTCGGGCTGGTGAGTGCCGGTTGGCACCGATCCTCTGTGCAGGAATCTCTCCGCTTTGCCCTCCGCACCCCTGTTGCTGTGCTGTCCTCCGCGGCTCCGAAGCTTTCCCCCTTCGCCACCCACAGTCTCTGCCTGCGAAGGGGCTTCTTAGTGTGTGGAAACCTTTCCTCCCTCACAGCTCCCTCCCACTGGTGCAAGTCCCGTCCCTATCCTTTTGTCTCTGTTTATTCTTTTTTCTTTTGCCCTACCCAGGTATGTGGGGACTTTCTTGCCTCTTGGGAGGTCTGAGGTCTTCTGCCAGCGTTCAGTAGGTGTTCTGTAGGAGTTGTTCCACGTGTAGATGTATTTCTGATGTTTCTGTGGGGAGGAAGTTGATCTCCGCGTCTTACTCTTCCGCCATCTTCCCCTCTTCTCTGGATGTAAATCTTGAAGCAAAGTTCTGCCATTTGTCTATGTTTGTTGGACATATGATTTATATAATGCTGGTGAGGTTACTGACTAGGTGGCATGTATTTGTGAATTCAAATGAGATCATGAGGGCAGACATTCTTTAAAGCATGTAAAACTTTATAAAACATGAAGCTTTATTTTACTCATTATGCCTGAATTAAGGGAACTGAAAAATATTACATATTTATTTCTACCTTAAGACTAGGCTAAATAACTGTAAACCATTTAGTTGCTTCCCCTACTAACAGATAATACCCACTAAAGCTTACTTATCACAAATTGGCATCGATATGATATCCATGTCCTGATCAAATAAATTCTCATAATAATTAGAATTCTCTATGTATATATTCACCATCACAGGGATTTACCTATTTGATATAGGGAACCAGATTTCCCAGGTTCCATGGTATCGTGGCATCAAAGTTGGAACTTTGGAAGAATGTTTTCCAAATATATTTGTGATTCAGAGTAGTCATTTACAGTGGGAAGATACAAAATAATAATCTTTTAAAGTAACCACCTAGAGGGGTGGGATAGGGAGGGTGGGAGGGAGGGAGATGCAAGAGATATGGGGATATATGTGTATGTATAGCTGATTCACTTTGTTATAAAGCAGAGGCTAACACACCATTGTAAAACAATTATACTCCAATAAAGATGTAAAAAATAAAAATAAAATAATTGTTTAACTTTTCTAAATAAGGTGAATGATCCTAATAATGACCCTGTGAATTGTGCATCATTCTCTTTGACAGAAGAATCCAAGGGTCAGAAAAGTTAAAGACTGTGTCAGAAATTATGTTGTTAGTAAGTGGAGGTCTTAGAATAAATCCCATTTTGCCTATTTTTAAGTAAAATGAAATTTTCACAGGGTAAATATCATCACACTTAAAACACATTTCCTCTATGGGCCCTGAGTGAGTCTCTGAGAAGAGTGACTCTGAATTCTTCACTCTTATGACCCAAGGGTGAGTCCCTGGCCTTAGCACAGAGCAGTCTCAGTAAATTGGTTTTGCTTAAGTAGATAAACATGGAGAGATGAAAAGAAGAAATGTGAGATTGACAGCTACAACCAAAGTGATTCTGAACACAGAACAATGGACAGGAAGTCTGTCATCAGAAATGAAAACAGAGGCAGCTATTTGGAAGATCCCTTGTTCTATTATCTTGCTCTAACAAAAGATCAAGTTTACATGTTTTCTTTAAGATAACTATGTGGAGATGTTTAATTTCATGAAAAGTATAACCCATATTCAGAATATCTATATAATTAAAAAAATAGATTGTGGGAAAATTAATAAAATTCAAAAGTCTAGTGTGATATTTTGGGGAAAGCATTTTAAATGGGAAACAAAAGAAAAGCTTGAATTCTCTCAGTTATCTTTATTGATTTCCACAGTCATTTAAAGAGATAAATTTAGGTGTTTTTCTTGGTTCTGTATATGGGTTTAATAAATATTAACAGTTTAAATTTATAAAAATTTAAGAATTCATAGGTCATTTAGTTTAAAAAGTAACCACCCGTTACTATTCCTTATTTTCCTTGCTTTTAACCACCCATGCCTACACACACATTTACTTTCCTTACTGAGGTATGCAGGGGAGGATGGGAGGGAAAGAACACTTATAACAATGGTTATTCTGGAGAACAAGCAGTTCACTAATAAGGTGAGCTAAAACCTAACTTCACTGGATGAGAGTACCCAGAATGATGATGATTGCTCTTACATCAACTAGGTATTGAAGGTTTTAGGTATTCATATCTGATTATGTTTGATAACCACACATCTGTAAGTCACATTCCATAATGCGAGTGATAACAAGTCATTTTGGTTTATGAACCAAAACTAAGCACTGCCATGTCTTGTTAATATCAAGGGATATTGTAAATTAGAAAAACAGAACCTTAAAATATCAGCATTTATTCCTCCTGTGAGCACAAGGGGGAAATGCTGTCATAAGATCAGAGACCCTAGTCAATATTTGGGGTGTTCCTCAGTTGAGGATTGTGGCAGGAACTGAAAAGGGACCTTTCATCAGCTACACAACAGCTACTATGGGAAATTACTGCCAAATCGAAGAATAAAGAAAACGCTTCCACATAAGCAGAAGAGCACTCGCACACCAATTATTGTTCTGTGGGTCTTGAATGAGTGAGGCCTTTGCAATAAAAGTAATGAAGTTTCCCTTTTTTTCCCTTTTACAGAGGAGGAAATTATGAAAATTTCCATACTCTGAGGTTTTTACTTTATTATGTAAGATACTATTCTGATAAAACTGTGTGAAGCAAACATACATCCACCAGAGTTCCACATATTAATTCAAATATTAAACTTCATATCAAGAGGCATTTTTTCATGAGAAGTGAGAAAGGAATTAACTTTCTTTTTATTTGCCTTTTCTCCTACTACTTAAAAAACAAAACAAAAACAAACAAAACAAAACAAAAAAACACATTTCCTACATGTTGTTACCCTTCTAAAATTTCTGCATCAGGGTCTGAGACCAATGGTTGCTGAGAACTACAGCTTATCTGAATCCCAGAGTCTATATCCAGGTCGTTCCTTTGGAATGTGCAGTGCCCCGGAATCTGGCAGCAGGACCCCTCTCTATTGGTTTGGAGAAGCCTGCAGGAGGTCTGCTCTGTCATCACCTCATACTGCCCTGAGTCTGCTACTAGGAATCTTCTCAACCAAAGCCTCCAAATTCTCCTGCATCTGCTCTTTCTGGTTCCACAGACGAAGAGCTGTCGTCCACATGCAATACTTCCCCCTTCGCTACTATTGCCAATGCCCAGCCTAGCAAGAGTTAAAATTAACAGTTACATCTACCGAATACTGGACATATTTGCAATTATTTCTTCAAATTTTTTTTTCTAAATTATCCCTCTTGGGATAACAATTAAATGCATGTTAGACCACTTGACATTGGCCATCAGGTGATTCTGTTTATTTTTTCCACCTATGATTATTTTTTTCTGTATCTTTCACATAAGATAATTTCCACTGATTTGTGTTTAAATAAGAAACTTTTTTCCCATGTACAATCTGCCATTAAGCTCATTCAGAAATTTTTTAAAAATTTTAGATATCTTATTTTTATTTCTAGAACTTCCATTGGGTTTTTATTTTATGGTTTGCATTTCTCTCATGCGGGTCTCCATCTCTTCCCTCATAGTGACCCATCTTTTCCCTTAGGTCCTTGAAGATATTTTTAATAATTTCTTCAAAGTCTTTGTCTGCTGGCTCAAATCTGCTTCATCTCAGGGTCAATTTTTATTGCTGTCTTTTTTCTTGATTTTTCTGGACGTTGTAGGGAGACTAGACTGTGTTGTGTACATGTAATGGGTATTGAATTTTATTCTCACTGTCAGTTGAATTACTGGTATAAACTTTTGGTCTTACCCATCTTGTCGTTCTTTTTAGACTGAATCTGTTTCATTTCTCCTTAGTTCTCCATCATGTCTCTAACTATAGAGAATGATCTTTACTGTTAACTCATGACCTTTCTGATGTCTCAACTTAATGCCTGAGGTTGCCATAGTGGTCTCCTTACATGCCTAGACTGAAAATACAGTGTCTCACAACATTCCATGTCTTCTAATATTTCTGTTTATCTCTCAGTCCTGCAGCTGGCAGTCTCTGATGCCTTTTGGAGCCATGCATAGTCAACTCTTGCTAAAGACCTAGGCTGGACTGACTCCAAAATCTTGTTCTTTCCACTCTACTTCTTGAGTATCTGACTCAAGGCTTCTCTGTGCAGCTCTCTTCTTTCTCATACTCTGCAAATCTCAGCCTCTTCAGCTCCAATTTGTCTGACCTCCAGTCTGCCCAGAACTCTTCCCTTGTGTTCTAATTCCCTGTGTCACACAGGAAGTGTCCCCAGTCAGATAGCCTGGGCAAACATGGGTTTCAATTTATGAGTTCCCATTCTTTGAAGGATCATAGTACTATGCCACCAGTTATCTGATACATGAACACAATTGCCTCATATATTTTGTCCAATATTACAGTTCTATGGTGAGCAGACAAATAGTATACTGGTTACTTCATCATGATTGCATGCTGAAATTACCCATTTCCTTTACATTTAATGAAGCCTTATTAATTTCTTCCAGTAATAACCAGAACTGCCATCCAATTATGATTCTTTCACACATGATTAAATATTTTTCTTTAAACTGCAATAGCAATAATAATTTTGGAAAAAAATCCAAGTCATCAACTTCAGTTATTTTAATAATAATCATAAATTATTAAGTTATTGCAAAATACCAATGTACATATCACTATATGTGGATTTCTCATTATTCCATACAGAATTTATAAAGTAGGTACTCTCCTCATTTCAACTATGAAAGAAATGAAACAGAGAAATTAAGTAGTTCTTTATGGTCTCATAGTTACCTAGTACATTTTGAATTCAGGAAAGAAACTCAGGGAGTTTGCCCCCAGAGCCCATGATCTTGACTGTTTTGTCATGTGAAGAATACTGAGATAACAAACAGGAACAACACAATAGTGATCAGTACTAAATAAACAATTTTTAGAAAATATTTGAAAAGTCACAAAAGGAAAGCACAATATTTGCAATTAAAACAAAAGGAAGAGGAGAAAAAACATACATTTTGCAAATACAGGCATAGCATAGAGATACCGTGGGTTCAGTTCCAGACCATAGCAATAAAGCAAATACCATAAAATAAAGTGAGTCACAGGGATTTTTGGTTTCTCAGTGCATATAAAAGTTATGTTTACATTATACTGTAGTCTATTAAGTGTGCAATAATAGCATTACATCTAAAAAACAATGTACATATCTTAATTTAAAATACTTTATTGCTAATAACAGATCAACATCAATCTGTGCCTTCAGCAAGTCATAACCATTTTGCTGGTGGAGGGTTTTGTCTCAATGCTGATGGCTGCTGACTGATCAGGGTGGTGGTTGATGACGTTTGGGGTAATCGTGGCAATTTCTGAAAATGAAACAGCAATGAGGTTTGCTGCATCAGTTGACTCTTCCTTTCACAAATGCTTTCTCGGTGGCGTGCAGTGCTGTCTGAGAGCACTTCACCCATAGTAAAGCTCCTTTCAAAACTGGAGTCAGTACTCTCAACCCTGTTGCTGTATCAACTAAGTTTATGTAATATTCTGAATCCTTTGTTGTCACTTCAACAGTCTTCACAGCATCGTTACCAGGAATAGGTTCCATCTCAAGAAAACACTTCCCTTGCTCATCCATAAGAAGATACTCCTCATTCCATTAAGACAGACATTAAGATAATTCCATTATCATGAGATGCAGCAATTCAGTCATATCTTCAGGCTCCACTTCTAACTCTAGTTCTCCTTCTATTTCTACCACATCTGCAGTTACTTCCTCCATTGAAGTCTTGAACCCTCAAGGTCATATATGAGTGTTGGAATCAACTTCTTCCAAACTCCTGTTAATGTTGATATTTTGACCTCTTCCCCTGAATCATGAATGTTCTTGAGGGCATCTAGATGGTGAGTCCTTTCCAGAAGATTTTCAATTTACTTTATCCAGATCCATCAGAGGAATCATTATCTATGGCAGCTATAGCCTTACAAAATTTATTTTTTTAAATCACAAGACTTGAAAGTCAAAATTACTCCTTGATCCATGGTCTGCAGAATGGATGTTGTATTAACAGGGATGAAAACCACATTAATATCGTACATCCATGTCAGAGCTCTGGGTGACCAGGTGCATTGGCAATGAGTAGTAATGTTTTGAGAGAAATCTTTTTTTCTGAGCAGCAGATCTCAACAGTGGGCTTAAAATATTCAATAAATGATGTAAACAGATATGCTGCCATCTAGGCTTTGTTGTTCCATTTCTAGAGCACAGCATAATTCTTAAGGGCCCTAGGATTTTCACAATGGTAAATGAGCACTGGCTTCAATCTAAAGTCGCCAGCTCTATTAGCCCCTAACAAGAGGGTCAGCTTGTCCTTTGAAGTTTTGAAGCCAGGCATTGACTTCCCTCTAGCTATGAAAGTCCTAGGTGATATCTTTTACTAATATAAGGCTCTTTTGTCTCCATTGAAAATCTGTTGTTTTGGGTAGCCACCTTCATTACTTATCTAATCTAGGTCTTCTGGATAATTTGTGGCAGCTTCTACATCAGCACTTGCTGTTTCACCTTATACTTTTACGTTATAGACACAGATTCTTTCCTTAAACCTCATGAACCAGCCTCCTCTAGCTTCAGACTTTTGTTCTACAGCTTCCTCACCTCTCTCAGCCTCCACAGAATTGAAGAGAGTTAGGGCCTTGCTCTGGATTAGGCTTTTGGCTTAAGGGAATATTGTGGCTGGTTTGATCCTCTACCCAGACCAATACAATTTTCTCCATATCAGCAATAATGCTGTTTTGCTTTCTTATCATTTGTGTGTTCACTGGAGTAGCACTTTTAATTTCCTTCAAGGACTTTTCCCTTGCATTCACAACTTAGCTAACTCCTTGGTACAGGAGGCCTCGCTTTCAGCCTATCTTGGCTTTCAATTTGCCTTCCTCACTAAGCATAATCATTTCTAGCTTTTGATTTAAAGTGAGAGATGTGTGACTCTTCCTTTTACTTGAACACTTAGAGTCTAATGTAGGGTTATTAGTTGGCCTGATTTCAATATAGTTGTGTCTCAAGGAATAGGAAGGCCTGAGGAGAGAGTGAGAGACAGGGGAAAGGCTGGTCGGTGGAGCAGTCAGAACACACAACATTTATTGATTAAGTTTTCCATCTTGTATTGGCACGATTTGTGGAGCCCCGAAAATAATTACAACAGTGAAGATCACTGATCACAGATCACCGTAACAAATATAATAACAATGAAAAAGTTTGAGATATTGCAAGAATTATCAAAGTATGACACAGATGTGAAGTGAGCAGATGCTCTTGAAAAATGTCACCAATAGATTTGCTTGACACAGGGTTGCCACAAATCTTTAATTTGTAAAAAAAATGCAATATCTGGAAAGCTCAGTAAAACTAGGTATGCCTGTGTGCCATAGTAAAGAAGGTACCAAGGAGAAGATAGGCTTGGTAATTAATGTGTAGAAGAGTGAAGTTACTGACTATAAATATCTTAAAGTTGGAACTAATTTCTTATTCTGTCTTTAAAGGGAGGCAGGAAACACAAATCCCTAAAACTGGATGCAGGCATAGAACTTGTTTGAGAATCCCTGCTTGCAGAAGATTTGTAAACCAGCATGAATTTGCAAATATACTTACTTAAGTGATCAAGGGACTTAACTATCACTGCTAGGGCTTAAACTAGTTTTAGATAAGTCACTGGTTTCTGGCAGCACTAGAGGGGAGGAAGGAGCCATGAGTCATGGATGGAAGACAAATGGTTCTTGTCCCAGCCCATAGAAGGGCAGTCCATTGACCTTGGGCAGGTCATTTCTCCTTTTTGAGGTCTCTGTGCTTTCATCTGCAAGCAAGGACCTTGAATACATAATGTTTCAGTACGTCCCCTCTCTACCTTCTATACATAATTTATCAACGGAATGAACAAAAAATCTAAAATAAATTCAATCCAAACATAAATCGATCTGTTAAATGAACACTACTTACTAATAGAATTCTGTTATGTTATTATAGATTTCATTGTAAATAAATAATTAACAATAACCTCCTTGGCATTTAAAGCTGTCTCGTATCTAATCTAGAAAAAAATAATAACGGGTCCACTACAATGTCAGTACTCAGTCAGATGTACTCTTACTAGATCTTGATTCAAGCTCTGTCCATGGAAGTTCTTGTAAATACTTAGAAAAGCGATCATGGGAAACTCTTCTAGGATAGGAAGTATGGAAAATCCTGAGCATCTGGCCATCACAGTGTCCTGCCAAAGTGGAAGCTCTGTGATGACAGAGAAGTGAGAAAAGCATCAGTTTACTGAACAGAAGCTTATTTTAAAATCTGTGTGATGTTAAGTGTGATAGTAATTTGTTGAACTTCAATTCTGGGTCTTTGAAATAAATTAATAATGCCAAATTTAGAAATTGGAGGATTGCTGATGTTTGAATATAAAGGATTGAGCATATTGTCTGAAATTCGTTAAGTTCTTAATAACTGGTAGTTTTCGTTCATCACCTTTCTTTTATTAGTATAAAAACAAAGATGCTATTTTATAATGTGTACTTTTTAAACAACTTTACAGAGATATCTCTGACATATAAATTGTATATATTTAAGGTGTACAACTTGATGTTTTGATATATTTTTACATTGTGAAAACATCACCACAATTAAGCTAAAGAACTTAACCGTCACTCTACGTAGTTACCGTGTATGTGTAGAAGACTTAAAGAACTATGCTTTTTGCAAATCTCAATTATAGAAAACGTTAACTATCATCACTACACTGTACATTAGATCTCCAGAACTCATTCATCTTGCATAACTGAGACTTCATATCCTTTGACCATTTTTTCCTCATTTCCTTCATACCTCCTCCCTGGCAACCACCATTCTACTCTCTGCTGCTATGAGTTTGAGGATTTTAGATTCCACATATAAATGAGATCATGCAGTATCTGTCTTTCAGTGTCTGGCTTATTTCACTTAGCATCACGTCCTCCAGGTTCATCCATGTTGCTGCAAAGGGCAGAATTTCCTTCTTTGTCTTTTTTTTTTTAAGGCTGAATAACATTTCATTGTATGCACACACCACATTTTCTTTATCCATTCATCCATTGACAGACCCGTAGGTTATGTCTACATCTTGGCTATTGTGTGTGCCCCCTTGGTGGACAGGTAAATTGATACAGCCGTTATGAAAAACAGTATGGGGATTTCTCAAAAACTTATAACTAGAACTACCATATTCAAGCAATACCGCTTCTGGTTATGCATATATCCAAAGAAAATAAAACCTGGAGATCAGGTGGTTGTTTTAAAATTTCTACATATTCTTTAATGTATAAGAAACAAGATCCCAGGACGTAAAAGATAGCTATATATACTTCAAACAGTTTCAACAATTCAGTAATAATTTATAAAATGGCAGTATATAAACAAATATTAGATTAGTTATTTATTTTAATATGAGATTTAAACAAGAATGTACAAAAACATAAAGTTCAATAAATGTATATAATATGTCATTAATTTTCTTGAAAAATACATGTAAATTAATGTACATTAAAACAGTTCAAAACTTGACTGAACAATTTGTCAAGTTATAATAATTAGAACTTTGTCTTTATTATTTTTTTAATTAGTCTCAATTTCATGTTTGAATGAAAGCAATATTCTACCTCTTTTCAGCACTTATTCTTTCATTCCTTTAAGTCTATCTTAAACAAATTTTCTTTACATAAAGAAAACTCATTGTTCACTCTCTAATATCTGTACTAGATGTTAGAAAGGTATAAAAATGGTGAAATATGGACTCTGCTTTGAAGGAATTTATAATAGCAAAGTGTGGTCATAATAGAGATTAAAAAATTGTGAGGTTGAAGATAATTTTGTCTGAGACATGAGAAGTGTTGTCCAGAAGAGACCACTGGACAGAAGACATTTTAACTTTGAAATAACGAAGTGCTTTAATCAATAGGAAAGATGGGAGGAGCAAAGCCACAGATCATTGAGAAGTGTGGTGTAGTTTGGAAACCCGAAGTCTGATAGAATGGGGAGCAACAGCTTAGAAATATTGGTGGAGGTAACATAGAAATTGTTGACTTGTGTTAGATCGTGGAGGCAGTTGAATACAATATTAAGTTTATGTTAAAGTGGAGAGCAGTTCGGGGCCACTGACGTTTTCTAAGATGATGAGAGATGTCAACAGAATTAAGTTTCGGGGAAAAAAAACCACTTCAGTTTTGACAGGGGAAGATTTGAAACAGATCAGAAAGAGTGCTTATGAGAGATGAGAAGATACCCAGGGTTATGGTAGGTGTATGTTTTCACTGAAAAATGTGAAGAAGAGGAGGTGAGGTTTCAAAATGTCTGGGTTCTTCCTGGTGTTTCTGGAAACCTGTCCAGACGCCCAGCCATAATCTGGGCATGACCAATCTTGGTTTGAGGCTGCTTTGATGAGATTCTCCATGATCCTTCTTTAGTCAGTAACTCTGTCTCCCTCTGGTCTTACTTGTCTGGTTCCTTGAAACCTCTGAATCCCCCTTTCTCCTTTGAGTTGATCTGTAGATCCCATCCACCCTCTAAATCCCAGATTCTTCATCAGCCACAGAAGGCCTAATGATTTGAATGTAGAACTGGAAACCCAGTCAAAAGCTGGTCAAGTGATGCCCCAAGGTTGTGTTATTTTCAGATGTCTCTTTCTTGTCACAAAAGGCTCTCCTCCCAGCTATCCACATGGACAATTCCTTCGATGCCAAGACTTTGTTCAAACATTACCTTCTTGAAAAGGCTCTACAATCTCTCTGTTTAAAATTTCAGCAGCCCACCACACACCCACCTCTGAATCTGCCATAGACTGCTTTAATTTTTATAAATATATACCTTGCCTTAAGTATACAGTGCCTTCTTATATAATATACTATTTATTATATTGATTTTTTTTGTCTGTCTCCCCTACTATCACAACAGAAGGTGAGCTACGTAGAGAATAGAATCTTTTTTATTTTCATTGTGTGTCTGACACATAGTGGGTACTCAATTAACTGTTGAATGAGGATAAAAGCAATTGTCACAGGGTATTTGGTGAGTGAAAATTAAAGTTATAATTAAGAGATTATATGGCTCATTCAGAAAACTGAAAGAAGTTGATTAGAGTAGAAGTAGATTGCATTGGGAAGAACACTGAATGGAGAAAGAAACTGGCATTGTTTACACCTTCGGTGCACAAGGAAAACTTTATACCTAAAAAGCTCACCCTCCTTCACATTAAAGGAGCTCCAAGTCCTCTCTTTCAGTAAAACTCTTCACAGTGCTACCATGCAACAGGCATTACTAACTGACTGGACGGAACTTTTGTGGGATGTGAATAGCAAATGACGCCTTGCACTTGTGGGAGGCAGAATAATGGTCCCCAGAAATGTCCACTTCCTTATCCCCAGAACCTGTCGATATGTTTTGTTGCATAGCAAAGAAACAATGAAGAAGTCAGATGAAATTAAAATTGCAAATTAGCTTGACCTTAATGTATGGGGATTATTCTGGTTTACCCACAAGTAGTCACAAGCGTCCTAAAAAGTGGAAGTGGAAGCAGAAGAGGGGTTCAGAGAGGTGTGATGTGAGATTAACTCAATCCACTATTGCTGGCTTTGAAATGCAGGAAGAGAACGTGAGCCAAGGAATGCCTGTGGCCTCCGGAAACTAGAGGCAACAGAGTAATAAAATCTCCCCTAGAACCTCCACAAGAGAATGCAGCCCCACCAGGACTTCAGCCCAGTGAGACTTGTGTCATCCTCTGACCTGCAGACTGTAAGATAATAAATCCATGCGTTTTAAGCCACCAAGTTTGTGGCAATTTGTTATACCAGCAATCAGATCCTAATACAAAATCTTTCCTGAGTGAATGAACAAAGATCCTAATACAGACTCTTTCATGAGTGAATGAACAATGACATCCTAATGCAGAATCTTTCATGAATGAATGAACAGTGGCAATGAATGAAATCATCATCGCCTTCCACGAGCTTGTAAACTTGATGCCTATTCCTTATTACAGTGCACCCGTGATTTTGCATGCGATTCTAACTTCAGACAACCCCTGCTCTGAAAGTTTGGAAAATCTTTCCAAATATTTGGTAACAATCTTTCTAGAATGTCTATTGTTAAATAGAAAACTATACGCTGAAAATAAACGAGGGAGCATATTTCCAATCTCAGATTCTTGCGGTTCGCTCACTCTTACTCTTTTCAGCTAACATCTGTGAGGAGAAGAGCCAGATGTGAAGTAGCATGGAAAACAGTTTGCTGAGAGGTGCTCTGAAAAAAAAAAAAAAAAAAAAAGACCATGGCAATTGTTTTTACTTAGGAAAAAGTAAAGGTAGTCTTTAAAAACTGCACAGACTGCATTATAAAAATACTCTTCAAAGTGTATTTTATTTTGAGATAGTTGCTCATTAGATGAAAAGCATTGCTATATTACAGAAAGAGTATCAGGCTGAAAGTCAAGCTATATGGTTTCTATTATCAGTTCTGCATTTTTTAGGCTCTATGTTAACCCCAGTCCCTATATTTAAAAGGTGGTAAAGTTTTAATGAAGCTATGTGTATGACTTTATGATATTAAAATGTAAAGTGTTTAAGTGATGTTTAAATGTGAGGGAAAACTATGATAAGTAATGGAAAGAAAATTAATTAAATAGTCAAGAGACCTGGATTCATTTGTAGGAGAAAGAGCAAAGTTTTCGAATTACAATGAGCTTGGTTTGAATCCTCACTCTGCCATTGCCTAGCTTCGCTTAATCAAGTTATTTATTCTCTCTGGTCATCTCTTTCCTCATTTGTAATAAGAACAGCAATTCCAATTTTAAGGGTCATTTAAGGGATTTATTGTAATAATGCTATTAGTTTCCTAGTGCAGTCTCTTGGCTTTAATAAATGAATGGTGTTAAATTGAAATAGATTCCAAGCAAGCTTCTCTGTACCTGGGTGTCTTCCGCAAGACTTAACTCTCAGTCTTCAACTACAAGAAGTGACTCTCACCTCTTCTGTAAGAATTAAATGAGATAACATGGATTTGCCTAACAAAAATTAGGTATTCAATAATCACTTACTAAAAAATGCAGAGTCCAGAGTCCATAGTTTCCTAATTCTGACTAGGGCTGGACATAGGCAAAGAAACATGTCAACATCTCAACCACATGGCCCCATCTTACACAATGCATTTCCATCTATTTCAAAGGACGTCTGAGTGTAAAGTTGCCCTTTAGGGTGGAAGAGATGGTCACAAAACACTTAGGGAAGGTGAAATGCAAATTGTGGGAGTCTGTAGGGTTTGAAGCAGCTACTAGCCTAGAACTATAGCAACAAGGCGAAAGAAGGCTCTGAAGTAGCTTATAAGGTAGATAATGCTAAGTCCAAAACTGAACAAAAAGATGCCAGGAGAAGAAAGAAAATCTTAAGTGTGATTTCAGTGACTTAGCTTTAGAGGGAAAGGTAAGGATTAGAAAGTTATTGCTGTTGATGTTCTCATGTCAATGCAATCTCTGTCTGTGGCCAAGAGTGTTTACCCTTTACGGTATCATGAACCTCTTTGGGAATTTAATAAAACATGTTGACCTCCCTCACCAAATTCAAATGAACATATGCACAGAATTTCAGGGTGTTTAAGGGTGACCTGAAGCCCATCCATGGACTCCAGGTTAAGATCTCCTGCTACAAATATATATTCTTTTTTGACTGAAGTATAGTTGATTTACAATATTGTGTTTCTGGGGTACAGCAAAATGATTCAGTTGTACATATATACATATTCTTTTTCATATTCTTTTTCATTATGGTTTATTGCAGGATATTGAATATATTACTATACAGTAGGACCTTGTTTTTTCTCTATTTTACATATAGTAATTAGTATCCCAAACTAATTTATAAACTGTTAATCCCAAACTCCTAATTTATCCCTCCCCTACCCTCTTTCCTCTTTCGTAACCATAAGTTTGTTTTCCATGTCTGTGAGTCTGTTTCTGTTTCATAATAAGTTCATTTGCTTCATATTTTATATTCCACATGTAAGTGATATCATATGGTATTTGTCTTTCTCTTTCTGACTTACTTCACTTATTATCTTAATCTCTAGGTCCATCCATGTTGCTGCAAATGGCATTATTTCATTCTTTTTTATGGCTGAGTAGTATTCTGCTGTATGTATGTATATACATATATATATATATATACACACCACATCTTCTTTTTCCATTCATCTGTCAGTGAATATTTAGGTTACTTCCATGTCTTGGCTATTGTGAATAGTGCTGCTATGAACGTTGGGGGCCCTGTATCTTTTTGAGTTACAGTTTTCTCCAGATGTATGCCCAGGAGTGGGATTGCTGGCTCATATGGCAACTTTATTAAATACATATTCTTAATCTGGAAAATCCTTGATGAACATGGAATCAGAGTTCAATAAATGTTTAGTGACAGTCAGCTAAAAAAGCCTAATATGCTTTCCACAAAAATGACAGCTCTTTTGCTGGGATAATGAATGGATAAAGAAGATGTGGCACATATATACAAGGGAATATTACTCAGCCATAAAAAGAAACGAAACTGAGTTATTTGTAGTGAGATGGATGGACCTAGAGTCTGTCATACAGAGTGAAGTAAGTCAGAAAGAGAAAAACAAATACCATACGCTAACTCATGTATATGGAATCTAAAAAAAATGGTTCTGAAGAACCTAGGGGCAGGACAGGAATAAAGACACAGACGTAGAGAATGGACTTGAGGACAAGGGCAGGGGGAAGGGTAAGCTGGGACGAAGTGAGAGAGTGGCATGGACATATATACACTACCAAACATAAAACAGATAGCTAGTGGGAAGCAGCCACATAGCACAGGGAGATCAGCTCAGCTCAGTGCTTTGTGACCACCTAGAGGGGTGGGATAGGGAGGGTGGGAGGGAGACGGAAGATGGAGGAGATATGGGGATATATGTGTATGTATAGCTGATTCACTTTGTTATACAGCAGAAACTAACACACCATTGTAAAGCAATTATACTCCAATAAAGACGTTTAAAAAAAAAAAAGGACTGTCTCTGAGTCTGGAATTCTCATTTTGAGATCACTGCCAATTTGATCTTTGAGATTTTCTTCTTCAATGTTTCCTTCAATATGACTTAGTAAATTCCCAGCTATAGACTTCTTAGTGGTTTAGTGGATTTCTTGCCAAGTCATAGAGATATGTCTTTACTTAGAAATGCTGATTTGTTTTCAAATGTATTGATATAATTGGACTCTGAGGAATTTTTTTTTCCATTTCTAGTGGAGCTGGGAGCAAGCCATCAATCCTGCCCAGCCACCTATCCATCCCTGCTGTGCCTCTTTCTATGAACCTCTCCTAAGCAGAATTCCTTAGCTTCTTAAACCTTTGTTCATGGGCCACAGAAAATAGACCAACCCACCTGCAAGTTAAATCAGCTCTGCATTTACATGAACTGCCATATTGGTTCATTTGACACCATCATGATTACTTCCAGCTCAATCGAAGATTCACTGTCAGACTTTATAGTAGTCTCCTAACTCTTCTCCCCAACTTTCACCATTTTATTTACCTATTTGTTTTCAACACAACAAGCTAACTGATTTTTTTTTTTAAGTATTGCAGTGAAACATAGGGAACCAATATTTTGAAGGTCAAAATATTGTGTATTAGACATTTCATATGGTTTGAGATAATACATCGTATCACTCACTTGCTCAAAACCCTCTAATGGCTTTTTATCATTCTTAGAATATGTCCCAAACCCCTTTTCTTGCCCTACAAGGCCAGCATGACATAGTCTTTGCCCAGGTCATCCACATCATCTCAAACAACATTGCCTCACTTACCCCAACCTCAGTCACCTTGTCAGTCTTGCTGCTCATTGAAAATGACAAGCTGATTCCTGCCTCAGGGCTTTTGCACTTACTGTTTATCTCTCTAGAGTAATTTTTTTTCCCCAAATATTTTCTCATGGCTGGTTGCTTTTCAACATTCAGATCTCAGCTCAACCATCACCCTTTCAAAAAGAAGAGATTCCTATACTGGCTACAATAACTCTCCACCCCCATCACCATACTCACCGCTCTCTACCATTGTCCATCATCCGACTTTAATATAGATGAAATTTTTACCTATAAGCCCATATGTACTTATTTATTTTCTTGTCTAATTGTTAGTTATCCCTATAATATTATGAACCACTCAAGGGCAGGAATTTGTCTGACCGACTGCTCTAGTTCCAATACTAGGAGAATATCTGATGTATATTTGGTATTTGACAAAAACAAAATAGTTGAGTGAATGAAAGGCTCAATCAACAAATGAGGAAAGTGAGTTTATTCTTTCAAATTAATTAATTGTTTATTTTTTAACCAAACTTCACTGGGCATGAATTATGTAATAAGGCACTAAGCCAGGCACTGTGAATAAGATCTGTACTAAAAACAATAGGTCCTGTAAATAGATGCATAGTTCATAGTTGAGGAGCACAGATTCAGTAAAACATGTAATACTCCTAGTACGCTAAGACAGATGCAAATAATTTGCTTTTGAGTTCAGAAACAAAGGGTAAATGTTTACAGCAAGATGAATTGAGTCACTTAGTCCATTCCTTCTAGAATGGGCAGTAGCCTTTCTGCTACTCCAGTTTCTAGGAAGGTTAATGTGCTGGCACATATATATTCCATTTAATGAATGGAATGAGATAAGAATTAATTTTAATATTAATTTTAATTTTCCCGTATATATGACCAATTGTTCTACTCTTTTGAATGGTCATTCTATTCCCACTGTTATTAATGCAAGATTTATCAAAAATTAAAATGGATTTATTAATATATCCTTCATCCTATACCATCTTCAATTATCTATTGTTGCATAAAATCACAGTAATTAGTATATAAGTTTTGATATCTGTACATAAGACTCATGAGTTTTCTTTATTAGAGTATTTGTAAATATTGACTGTTTGCTATTATGGGAAAAAGATTTGTCTTGTTGATTTCCAGTCATATTCATGCAAAGAAAGTCTGTTCTGAATTTATTGGAATTACAATTAATCTCTATAACTTTTGTTGGGGTTCCCGTTTTTATACTGGATGCTGCTTATTCGTAACCTTAGTATATTCTCCACTTATTCAGGTTATCTTTAATGGCTATAAAATACAATTGCATAATTTTCTCTCTAAGTATTGTGCATTTCATTATTATTTTTATTCAAGGGGATTTTATTTTTTGTTGTTGAAAATAGCATTCTTTTTAAACATCACATTTTATAAGTATTGCTGGTAAACAGAAATGCAGTTTACTTTTTCTTGGTAAGGATCATATATCAGACAAACTTGTTCAACCCTCTCATTAATTTCATAATTATTTATAGATTCCTTTGGGGTGTTATTTGAAAAAAGTATTTTCTGGGAATACTGACAGATTGCCTTCCTTTTTCAACCCTTATAACTATTATTTTTCTTTTGTTTTGTTTTGTTTTCTGTTAAGACTGTAAATTACACAACCTGTTCTCAACACTATGGTATATCATTATCTCGAACTTCAGTTTCTTGGTATTACGTCATGTATTCTGTGTAACCGTGCTATTGTTAAGAGTAGGTAAACATGAGACAAAATCACATGAGTCCATGGCATACAATAAATACTTAAAAATTATCTTTTGTCCACTCCTTCATACATGCACAGAGAAAGCTAAATATTTGTTTCAAGTTTAATAGTTTCCTCTCATTACTCTAGCTTAATAGGATTTCTTAATTGGAAAATATATATCTGGTAAGGATGGTGGTAGAAGAAGGTAGAAAACACATACACACACAGTCACACACACACACACACACACACACACACACACACACACACACACACACACACACACACACACACACACACCCCCCATGGCTAGAAAGAATGAAAATATCCTGAAATCTCCTTTTCTTTCTCTGTATCCAGTTAGACACCTTACAATGACAAAGGAAAAGCGGCCTTGAATTATTTTAGCTTAAAAGAGGTACTCATAATTGTCCTAAATCTCTGTGTAATATTTTTGTCCAGGAGGTATAACAAAATGTCTCCTGTGAATTAAGAATGGTAAGGACTGTCACAGGAAAGTGGAAAAATATGGAAACTGAACCTCATTTACATTGACACATTCATTATAGAGAGAGCTTTTGAGGAAAATCACTCTGTTATATATTTTTTCTAGGTGAATCATAAGTAAAAAATGGAATAAATTTGGTTTGTGGGATTATGAATTGAATTCTGCCAGGTAAATTCCTCTGATTTTCTTTGAAGTCAGCTCTAATTATACTCTTTCAGAGGTCCTCTGTGAATATTCAGTTTTACTACAGTTTTGACTTTCACTAATTTGAACATTAAAGGAAAGAATTTTCAGAAACCATCTGAGCAAAATACTTTTACAACCCCAGCAGTACTATTGATTCTAAAAATTAAAATTTGAAACCGAAATGAGAAACATATTTGGAGACTGAAAATAT
This sequence comes from Delphinus delphis, assembly GCF_949987515.2. NCBI lineage: Eukaryota > Metazoa > Chordata > Mammalia > Artiodactyla > Delphinidae > Delphinus > Delphinus delphis. The sequence goes on from NC_082694.2 coordinate 80,632,982, forward strand.
GTAGGTATTCCAAATCACAACAGTTAGAAGCCAATGTTTCTGTCTTATAGCAAAGTACTGAAGCAATTTCTATAACCTTAGGAAAATTATATAAAACTGTATATCTGCTAAATTATTTATCCTCCCTTTTCCATAAGCCTGCTCTAATGCTACCCTCTTTCTCTAGATACAGTGAAGTTTGGGTTAGAATTTTTTAAAACTTCTAAAAGTGTGACAGAAGGATCCAGAGGTGGGCTGATTCCAAGGACTAGAGAGAAAGCAGGAGTGCTATGAGTGAGGAAGAGTGAGGAAGTGTGGAAGGAAGTGAGGAAGAGTGAGGAAGCCAGAGTTCTGTTGCTATTCTATGAATGACTAATTACATATTCTGATAAAAGTCACTTGGTTTCTCTTGGTTTATAGTTATATATCTGTGAAATGAAGAAGATATTGGAGTAGGTTCCTCTATAACAAAGTATTCCTTTAAAATCATATATCAGTAATAATTGGCACAAGGAAACACTGAACAAATCAGTTGAGGATCAACCACATCAAATGCAATACTCAGGCACCAATAAAAGTGGATCAGTATTAGGCAGCTAAGTGATGAGTAAAGGAGAAACCAGCTTTTCTATCACTCACTTCTATTTGCCTCTTTGAATTTTCATTTGCTTTGCTTTTCTGTATCCCTTATTGCAGAAGAGCATCTTGGAATGATCTCTTACCTCTGGGAGGTGCCCTTGCCTAAGGTGGTGTTTTTCAATGAATACTCAGTTTTATTGAATGTGGTAGTTATTAAGTTGGCTCCGTAGCTATGAAACCTCGAGTTGGTTCATCTGTAAAGTGGCATTGATGGTTGTAAGACAGTGTTCTAACAAATAAGATGATGCATATAAGGTGAGTGCTCAGCAAACAGCAGCTGCTATTCTGACTATAATAACAATTATTATTTCCCAGTGTGCTTATTAAAATTCAGACTTCTTGGCCTCTTCTCATAATCTGATGGGATGAGCTGAGGCATGCATCTTTTTAGCAAGCTCTCCAGGTGTTTCAGATTCATAGTTGTATTGGATAAGTATTAGCGAGAGGGAAAGGAAAAGGAGGTAAGAGGACCTACTTCTACTGTTGCTCTTGGCCAAAGAAACAAAATGAGCCTTTGCATCTTCTTTGTGGTCCAGCTTAGCTTACCAGAACAAAGAGTCTAACCTATCCAAAAATCACAGTGTTACATATATTTGGTTTTGCACACTGTGTTAGTATCTCCTTCAGGAATGAAGGGGCATAGTTGTAGTCAGAAAGAGCTGTGCTTGGGACTTCCCTGGTGGTGCAGTGGTTAAGAATCTGCCTGCCAATGCAGGGGACACGGGTTTGAGCCCTGGTTTGAAAAGTTCCCACATGCTGCAGAGCAACTAAGGCCGTGCACCACAACTACTGAGCCTGCACTCTAGAGCCCGCGAACCACAGATACTGAGCCCACGTGCCACAACTACTGAAGCCTGTGTGCCTAGAGCTTGTGCTCTGCAACAAGAGAAACCACCGCAATGAGATGCCCGTGCACCACAACGAAGAGTAACCCCCACTTGTTGCAACTAGAGGAAGCCCGCATGCAGCAATGAAGACCCAACGTGGCCAAAAAATAAATTAATTAATTAATTAAAAAAAAGAGAAATAGCTGTGCAGGACCTTCCATGTGCAGAATCATGTATCACAACCAATGGACTCCATCTCCACAACATAGGATGAGCAGTTTTATATAAAAAGATAAATAGGCCATTGTCTTTTTTAAACTTGAATTCTACTTCAAACTCCAAGTGTGAACTTAGGTGTTTTTGAGTTCTGTAAGTGTATTCAATTTTAAAAAGTAACTTAGTCCTCTTTCAGGGGTCACAGTATGGGGGGAAAAAAGTTAATATTTAGAATATACTTCACAGAAACTCCTCCCCCATTCCTCATTAAAAGGACATCACACCATAAAACTCATTTTCTTTTCTAGTATTAGTGATTTGTTCTTATTTTGGTACTAGGTGGCTTATTATGTTGAAACAGTTATCCTAAAGCTAGAAGTGTTGGATAAGACAATTTGAGACTATACTATCAAGCAGACCATTGGAAAGTGGCCCCTTGGAGAGATGATATTTCGTCATCTTTTAAACAGCTCTTTTGAAAGGGAAAAAATTATTATATTGAGGATGGTTTCAGATTACCTTCTACCAACACTTCTAATTATTACCTAAAGTTACTGAGGGATAAGGTAACTTATTGTAACTGAATCAGGCAGAGAAATAGGCTGGAAAAGTCACATTTTCTTTCCCATATTTAGTCTTCTGAAATCCTTTATAGAATAAAATATGAACATATTTGTTCATAAACTGATAATATGCACCTAATGTGTTCCTAAAAAATTGTTTAAGAATCGAGGTTGACTTTGAATGTGAGACATTATTATTAAATAGGCTATATATGCAATTTTGATTTTCCCATTAACTCAATAGGTGAGAAAGTTGTTCTCATTTTAAATTATAATAGTTGGAAAATTTGTAATATAAAATTGTATTTCTTTACTATCTTATTAATTTATTTTGTGTTTTTAATACAATTATGAGCAGAGAATATGAGACAAAGGGCAGAAGACCTAAATTGACATTTCTCCAAAGAAGATATACAGATTGTCAACAAACACATGAAAGGATGCTCAACATCACTAATCATTAGAGAAATGCAAATCAAAACTTCAATGAGGTATCACCTCACACCAGTCAGAGTGGCCATCATCAAAAATCTACAAACAATAAATGCTGGAGAGGGTGTGGAGAAAAGGGAACCGTCTTGCACTGTTGGTGGGAATGCCACTATGGAGAACAGTATGGAGGTTCCTTAAAAAACTAAAAATAGAACTACCATACAGCCCAGCAATCCCACTACTGGGCATATACCCTGAGAAAACCATAATTCAAAGAGAGTCATGTACCACAATGTTCATTGCAGCTCTATTTACAATAGCCAGGACATGAAAGCAACCTAAGTGTCCATGGACAGATGAACGGATAAAGAAGATGTGGCACACATATACAATGGAATATTACTCAGCCATAAAAAGAAATGAAATTGAGTTGTTTGTAGTGAGGTGGATGGCCCTAGAGACTGTCATACAGAGTGAAGTTAAGTCAGAAAGAGAAAAACAAATACCGTATGCTAACACATATATATGGAATCTGAAAAAAAAAATGGTTCTGAAGAACCTAGGGACAGGGCAGGAATAAAGACGCAGACGTAGAAGATGGACTTGAGGACATGAGGAGGGGGAAGGGTAAGCTGGGATGAAGTGAGAGAGTGGCATGGGCTTTTATACACTACCAAATGTAAAATAGATAGCTAGTGGGAAGCAGCCACATAGCACAGGGAGATCAGCTCGTGCTTTGTGACCACCTAGAGGGGTGGGATAGGAAGGGTGGGAGGGAGACGCAAGAGGGAGGAGATATGGGGATATATATATATATATATGTATAGCTGATTCACTTTGTTATACAGCAGAAGCTAACACACCATTGTAAAGCAATTATACTCCAATAAAGATGTTAAAAAAAAAAGAGAGACAAAACTTGAGATTTTACTTGTATGTGTTTGACTTCCTCTTAGTGGACACCTGCTGTTTTGTCCACGCAGTCGTTCTTTTCATTGAATGCTGTTCCTTCTTGTCTGGAAGGGCTTGATTCTTCTCCATCTCCCCATCAGCTGCAGGGAGGGGCACATTGCTCAGAGGTGGCTTGTCAGAGGACTGCAGCATCATAGCAACCATGAATGATTAATGTAGGTAGGGACAGAACTAAACTCCAATCAGCATAACTCTGGGATTTTTTCTCTTAGACCTATTGAGTAAGATTCCTTTCCTCCCAAGATCAGTGAACTGGCAGGACAGGAAATGCATGACATCAGCCACCTTGCTCATCAAGTACAGAGTCTATTTTAAAGTAAGGAGAGCCGAGCTGCTTGCCATCCTTGGAATTCCTCATTCCAGCTGTGATGCAGCCAGCAGTACCTCTGGACTCCCTATTCACATGCCCAAATACATTTTCTTTATTGGCTAGCTGATGTGAAATACATTGTGTCAGCCACGACTAAAAGAAACCTGATAAAATGTCTCTAGGATTTTATTGTTTCTAATATCTACATTATTTTCAAGTACCAACATCTATAATCTTGGGGTAGTACATTCAATGCTTTTCAGTATTATATCATATGTGAATTGTCATCATTTTCTTTTTTCCTAATAGCACACAAAATAATAACATGCCTTTAAGTTAATGGTGTCTTAGATATAGTGAAATATATTTCATTATATATTGAAATATTGAATATTTCAATATTTTGAATTGAATAATTCAATTCAATTATTGAATTATTCAAAATAATTCAACAATAATTGAATATTGTTGAAATATTGTTATATAATAAATATTCTATCAACATGACAAATATACTGGAAAAAAATACATTCTATATAGCTGCATTACCTAATACTGTAGTCACTTGGTTTTTGACCACAAATGTAGCTGGTTTGAATTGAGATGTGTTTTATATATAAAATATGCCTTGGATTTCAAAGATTTAGTATGAACAAAATAATGTAAAATATCTCAATAAGTTATATTAATTTCATATTGAAGAATAATATTTTAGAAATATTCGGTTAAATTAAATATAGTATTAAATGTATTTCATCTGTTTCTTCTTAGTTTTAAAAATCTGGCTACTAGAAAATTAAAAAAAATTAATATGGCTTACACATTAAATACGGCTTACATTGGACACATTATATTTGTGTTGGAAATATAATATTTCAACGGGGTTTACATGACTTTGCTAAATGTAAATATATTAGCGCTATCACTCTAATTCTCAGTATCATCATTCATTCTTTTTTGAATTTTAAACAATGCGCCAAATACACAATGAGCAATCATATGTTCCTAACAGCTTTTGTCCCTTATTTTTTGATCTAGTAGTCTTCGATGCACATAATTATGTCTATATATATATCCCTTTGTAATATTTTTCTTCACTATGTAATTTTGATTTGTAATTAATACTGGATCCCTATTTTATATATTAACAAATAAATCTTTGGTAGTATTTTATTTTATTCTGCTTTAAATAACAAAGTTTGTTTGTTCTCCTACCCTCATAGTGATAAAATCCATCCTCATCTTCATGAACTATAAACAGTCAAGTGCCTCAGGTCTGTTATTGGACCTTTCTTCTGTATCTCTATTAATTCCCTAAATGAGACCATACAATGCGAGGGCTTGAGAAACCATCTCTATGCTCATAATTCCCCAACCTGTATTTTCCGCACTTTCTTAAGAGCTTCTATTTCCAGCTGCCTACTTAACATTCTTCACTTGAAAATCTAATAGATATCTCAAATATAATTGTGAAAAAGTAATTTTAATTGTTACACTCTTCCAGACCTGCTTTGCAGAGTCCTCTTCTTCTTGGGAAATCACACACTTAGCCATTAAAGCCAAACACCTAAAAGTAGAGTAATCCCCAGGAGTAGAGAGCCTATTTTTCTCAAATACCATTACCAATCATTCAGCACATCTTGTAGAAACTAATTTTAATATGTATTGTCGTCCCTTTCCAGTCTCATGACGATAGTTCTAGAACTCAGTTATTATCTCTTACCTAGTTAAATGCAGTAGTTGCTTGCATGTTCTCCCAAGGCGATTCCCCAAATTCTTCAGTAAATTATCAAGAAAACAACCATAGTGAGCTTTCAAAGACCTTAGTCATATTTTTAACTTTCCCCTGCCTAAGATAATCCTCTAATAAATTTTCCATCACACTTAGAATAAAAAGCCGATGCTTTGCTGTGGCTTCCCATGGTCTATGACGAGTGCATCTCTCTGACTTCACCCCCTTTCCCTCTCACCTTCCCTCAACACTGTTCTAATCACACTATGGTTCCTCATCTGATCCACATCCTCAGGTCTTTGATCTTGCTCTTTCATTACGCTCTTCAGGTCTCTGCTCAAACGTCACTTAGAAAAGTCGTTCTGGACCAATTCCGGTTAAAATAGCTCATTTCTTATGCTTCATTTCCTTTCCCCAGTTGCAGTGTTTCTTTGGAGCACTTATTACAATTTGCTATTATAGTATATGTCCATAAATTTGATTTTTAAATTTGTCTTCTTCCACTGAAATTTTAGTTTCTTGCACATAGAAAAAAGTCCATCCATTTTATTAATCATTATAGCCCTAGGGCAAAGAAAAGTGTTGAGCACTTAATAGAAAATTTAATAAATACATGCTTAATTAATTAATTATGCAGAAGTAGAATTATTGCCTGGTAATTTATGCACATAAGCATCTTTACTACAATTTGGAAATATTATCTTCAAGAGTGGTTACACAAAATTACTTTCCAAACAATATAGCATTAGATGGTAATTTTCCTCATTTGTGTGACCACTTAATATTAGCAGACTTTTTCATTGCTGCAAAACAAATAGGTGTAAAATTATAACCATCTCTTTTTTTTTTTTTTTCTTTTTTCTCTGTCTGCTATGATGTTGAGCAGCATTTTATTTGTTTCTTCACTATTCAGGTCTCCTGTTTTGTGACTTCATTGCTCACATATGTTTGCAGAATATTTAACGATTTAAATGTTCTCATTCATTTTAGGAGCTTCTTTATGTATTCTCAATATTAATTTGTTAAGAGGGGTATGCCTGCAACTATCTTATGCAAGTATGCCAGTTGCCTTTTCATGTAAAATGATTTTTTTTCTTTTGCACTAAGTACAATAAAAGATCTAATATATTTTCTTTTAAAATTTTAAAGATTTACTTTTTGTATTTAGGATTTTAATTATCCTTGGAATATATTTTAGAATATGGCCTAAGGTTGAGATATAGTTTTACGTTATTTTCATATTCAAAACCAACTGTCATAATCATTTATTAAGTATCCCATGTTCAACCCATTGGCTTTTGACTCCATGTCTGACATCTATGATCTGTATATATGAAATTACCATATGTCACTGGGTCTATTTCCAGGTTCTTCTACTATGTTGCATTGGACTCTGCCTATGTCTGCTCTCTGTTACACTAATTTAATTGTGGTTGTTTCACATGAATTCTTTATAATAGAAAAAATTCTCCTTCATTAGTTTCCTTCCAACAACTTTGATTCATCTTGAGTGCTTACATATCCATATGTATTTTTAGAGTCTGCAGACACATTCTGTGAAAAAAACTTAAGATTGTGATTAGAATTTTATTTAAACAATAGTTTAATTTGACAAGAGAGCCACTGCACTTTAAAAAATAATAAAGGTGATCTTTGATATCAAATCTGTAAATAAGCTTTTGGTATACTCAGGAAAGATCTTTTTGTGGAAAGAAATGTTTTTTAAGGCTGAATTGGACCCGAATTCACCTGTCCTTCAAACTATGTTTGTGAACATATTTCTCTTGATGTAGCTTGGGGCAAAAAGAAACAGACACATTTATATGTCTTTCAGTATCTGTGGAGGGATATTTATGGAGAGAGACCAGAGAGAAGGCCTCTGTATCTTTCCAATTATCTCAAGCACTGAATATATATTGGTGTAAGTAAGCAGTTAATTACTGCAGGAGCCAGACAAGCAGGCCAAATCTTTACTTTCTGCCATCTACTAACAGTTAATTCTTGATAACATAGAGAGGTCATCTATTTAAGGCCTTAGCATCAGACTTAATTTTTGTATGGAGAATATTGTCCATAAATTCATGAGATGGAGCAATGTTCTCTCATTCCCTGACCTTCTCAGGGAGCTAAAACATGAGAAGATGCATATTCAGCTCTTCCCAAGGAGGGTAGTGACCTGCTGAAGAAGAGGAAGAGAATGGCCATCCAGTCAAGTTGAGGATCTTAAGGAGAGTCGTATCCACAAAGCACAGAACAGAGAATTAGGGAATATACAGAGCATCTCATTCTGAAGAATTGAATTTTCATTACAAATGTTGTGAACAGATAAAAATTCCTCCCTGAAAGTATATCTCTGTCATTGTAGCAGAAATATGAAAATGATATTAAAACAACTCTAGAATTTTGTATTATTTCTATGGAGGGAGGAGATATCTCACTTTTGTTCTTTGTAATAAATTGAGTCCTTTAATTTTTTTGTCTACCATTAGTGATGGATTATTACAAATTTGATCACACAAATACTGGGTTGATTTTAAATTAAAACACTGCAAGGAAAATAGGAATGCTTTCTGTTTTTTTCCCTCCCCAAGGCAATTTTATTAGACAAATCATTAAAGGGAGTTCACTAATTTTATAGAGAAATGCCAACATTTTTCAATTAAATTACACCAACCTGTGTGTTTTTAAATACTTAATAAACACTTAAAGCTGTATCTTATAACAGCATTATAAAATAACACAAACAGAACAAGGACCTAAATGAAATGGATGTTGCTCTAAAAGCAGGAAGGCATTGAGTGAATAAAATTGGTAATAAAATTTAAACAATGTGTGACCCAAAGGAATGATATTTATTTTTCTTCCTCAGGCTACTGTTATTCAAGACTTTAGATTCATTTTCTTGACATGGGTATAAAGTAAGTGTAATGGAAGAATTTTGAAGAGTGAAGGAAAAGATTATAGGGTATGAATGTGCAAGATTTCTGCTTCCCCTCAATTACTTAACACTTCTTTTTTTTTTTTAATGGGGACTCTCAGTGAGGAACACAGAAGGCTTTAGCAGGGGAAATCCTCAAAATCACCAAAAGGAAACATCAGGGCACATGGAAAGAACAGGAACTTCATTAGCTTTTTGCCTGTCACATTTCTAACCCGGCACATACAGGAAGGTGATAGGTGTGTTGGCTGGTTAAACACAAATGCTGGGCGGTTTTTGCTCATCATCAGTTATGCCCTAACTTCAGCTGCCTCTCGTACCTTCAACCCCATGCCCTTGACTGGTTCCTCACACCTGATTCTCCCAACTTAACTGCAACTTCTACACTCTCACTTCTGACTTCCTCCTAAAACTACGGTAATCAGATTTTTAGACCCCAAACTCAACTGAGATTGTCTTGTTAAAATCACTGTTAACTGATTAATTGATAAATCATGTGGAATCTTTTTTCCATCCTTTTCAAATCTGTCTACTGCATTTGTCACTATTGATCCTTTCTTCATTGAATTCTCTGTAGTGCCAGCATCCAGACCCGCCTGCCTCTTCCTTCTCTGACCTTCATCAACAGTTCTTTCTCTGCTCCTCCCTCTAACAAGTCTCTGTCCTTGGGACTCACTCCTCTCGTAGGTCAATTATATCCTGTCACCTTGTTTCACCTGCCATGTATATACTGTGACTCCAAATTGGTCGTTTGTAGCCCAGTTTTCTCCCCTGACATCCCCTGTGTTTAGTCTTATAAATACAATTAAGACAGGAAATATTCATCTAACTATTTTACAGTGGCCCAAGTTGAACTTGTTCAGAAAGTCAGTTATCACATTTACAATGAGATTAGACTGGGCAAACTACTTTGATTCCTAGATGAGGAAATAGATCCCAGACCAGCTGCTTTAACTCCAAATAAGAACTTTTTCCCAACAGAGCAGCATTTTTCCCCAATAAACAACTTTTTAGTATTTTTTCTTCCAAATTTGATTTTCTCCATCTTATTATTATGTCAGAAAGGAAGAAAGATACAGACACATTTTTTACAAAAGGGTATATTTACTCTGCATAGGAGAAATGTATTAGATGTAGAGAGGAGAGGACTTGGAGGAAGCTGACGAAGTCTTGAATGCATGCCTTAGCACTTGGTCACTGACTTTTAATCCCTAAGACTCTGGGATTCTAGACTGCCCTCTTCCCTTGTGTGATCATTAATTTTAAGCGTCAGCTTCACTGGGCTAAGGGATGCCCAGATATCTGGTAAAACATTATTTCTGAGTGTGTCTGTGAAGTGTTTCCAGAAGAGATTAGCATTTGAATTGGTGAACTGAGTAAAGCAAATGGCCCTTTCAAAGTGGGTGAGCTTTACCCACTCTGTTGAGGAACTGAATAGAACAAAAAGGTGGAGGAAAGGCAGACCCACTCTCTGTGCTTGAGCTGAGACATCTGTATTCTCCAGCCTTCATACACAATGGTGCTCCTGAAACTTGTACCAACAGCTCCTCAATTCGCAGGCCTTCAGACTCATACTGAATTTCACCACCAGTTTTCCTGGTTCTTCAGCTTTCAGACAGTAGATTGTGGGACTTCTCAGCCTCTGAAACTGTGAGTCAATGCCTATAATAAAGTGTTTTCTATATACAGTTGATCCATCAACAATGCAGGGTGTAGGGGCACTGCACCTCCGTGCGGTTGAAATTACACATGTAATTTATGGTCAGCTCTCCACATCCATGTTTCCTGCATATCCACCATTCTGCATCTGTTGATTCAACCAAGCTTGGATAGTGTAATTCTGTAGTATTTTACTATTGAAAAAATCCCTGTGTAAATGGGCCCTCACAGTTGAAACCTATGTTGTTCAAGAGTGAACTGTAGATAGATGACAGGTAGATAGATAGATAGATAGATAGATAGATAGATAGATAGATATGCTATTGTCTGAAGGACCCTGACTAATACATCTGGCATCCACCTTGTTATTCACACATCATCTGAGGGACATTGGTCAATTAGGCACCGGACAGGACAGTTGGATTTTTTTCTTTCCGGAAGAGCAAGAGAAACTGAAGGCTATATTCTGTCACTGATACATTCCATTCCACATATATTTTTAATATCTCAGCACTATGTATTCAACCTTATATCACATCAATCATTCTATATTCCTTATATCAGTCATTCGAAGGAGATAGCATTATCTCATTTTGTAATGAATTGAGGCTCAAGAAATTTTAAACTGCTATCCCAGGGTCAAACTCTAGTAGAATTAGAGTTGACCACACACGCACTTTCTATTAGCTGCTCTCTACTCGCCCAAAATGACCTTCTTAGCATAGTTTAAGTGATTCTGTTAGGTCAAGTTCTGCTAAACCCTCATCTTCCACCTCTCGCCACTCCAGGCTTTTGGTTAACACTGTCAGCATGCCTACCTTTACACACCACGCTGTTTCACGTCTCCGTTCTTTTATCGCAATCCTCGTCCTAACCTGAAATGGATTGCTCGCTCACCCCTTCTCCTTCTTCTGGCTAACTCCTACTCAGGTGCCTGCCTGCTTGCCTTCCTTGCTTCCTTCTCTCCTTTTTTATTCCTTCTTGTTGTTTTTTAAAATATTTTTGCGTGTATATATAATATATGAGATAACTGTCAGGGGCTTGACAAACAGTGAAAAACAAGACACAGTCCTTATTCTGGAGAAATTCTGTTTATTGGAGTAGATGGACTTTCCACAGATAATTTCAATATGGTGTGATAAGGGCTATAATGAGGCAATTACAAAGCAGTCTACTGGACTAGTCATTTCCTTGTCCAGGAATCTCTCCTAGACTCCACTTGCATCTCTCTAAGCTTCCATAATAACTTCTCTGTATCTAATTGCAATAACTGTATTCTTCGATTAACATCATCTGTTTATGTGTCTGTCCTTCTCCTGACCATTAGTTCTCAAGGCAGGGATGATGACCTATTCATATTTGTGTAGCCACTTTTTGGAAAAGTTAATGGTAAATAGCACTAAAGAAGTATGGTTATTTGGTTTCTTAAATAGTCGATGTTGCTATAAAATATATGACAGTTACAGAATAATTTTTAAAAACTGATAAATACATAGAAATATTTATGCCTAGAAATTTTTTTGCTCCATAAATAATATTTTATTAAATATGTCATCTTTATTCATATGAGATATTTTGTAATGATGCAGACAACCTGCACTCTGTAAGGATTACAAATTGATCTCACCCTTCTGGCAGTCTTGTTCTTGCTACACCTGGTGTTGCTTAGTAAGGCTACGCTGTCCTAACTTTAAACCTGGGGCTCTGGGCTTGCTTCATCACTTTCATAGTGGAAGTGAGGTGGGGTGGGGCAATTTCAGGAATTAGAAATGTAAAATGTTTCCTTCTCTAGAGGAAAGATCAGCCATAGATGATGAGAGAAAGGGACAGAGGTGGTGGCAGGACCAAGAATAGCCTGGGAAGACTGAAGTAATCCCCAAAGACTCCATTGGCGTGTCTTTAAATCTAGTCCAATAGCACATAATTCAGGTAAAAATAGTGCAGTTGTTTTGCAAAGAAATTCAAGACATGTCTTCTAATCTCGTCATTCTTCTGTCTGAAGCCCCTCCAAATAAAATAATATCACTGGGCTTGCAAACTGTGTAAAGGAAGATTTCAACACAATCCATCTTCCCACTGATGTGTTACTCATGATGCAGACATTCTGGAGAGAGCGCAAGATCAAGGAGAGAGTGTTAAGGAGTAAAAACATTCCCAAAGTCATGCATGTGACTATAGTTTGTGTTGTCATCTTTTGTGGGTGACTAAATTGGCCCAGGAGACCAGATAATTCTGTCTACAATGGTGTGCTGGGTCCCCTAAGATATAAGTAGTTTATGGGCTCTGGCAAATTAAACCTGTTAAAGATGACAGGCTTTTTTATTAACGCTCAGTGCTTGGTAGTGTTTATTATTATCTTTATCTTATACTTTTTTATCCTTTTTAAAAAATTTTTTATTGGAGTTTAGTTGATTTACAATGTTACGCTAGTTTCACGTGTACAGCATAGTGATTCAGTGATACATATACATATATTCATCCTTTTTCAGATTTTTTTCACATATAGGTTATTACAGGATATTGAGTAGAGTTCCCTGTGCTATACAGTAGGTATATCTATTTTTGATTATCTATTTTATACATATTAGTGTGTGTATATTAATCCCAAGCTCCTAATTTATCCCTCCCCACCCACGGAGGATGACAGGATTTTAATATTAAACTATTTATCTGATTGTTCATTGTATCTATGATCTTGTTTCTGTTTGTAATTAATATTTAAAATATATACATATATATGAATTTGATTTATACATTTACCGTGAAAATCTGTGAGAAGACTCAGTTTTTCATATAGTTTATCATTCTCTATGTAAATGCCTCATGAATGGAAATATTCTTTCAAAATTTAGGCTAGTATATTTTGAAAATAATAATAGTATCAATAGGAACAACAACAACCTCCATCTGTGAGAAGCTTCTCCATTTCAATCATTCTACAAAGAGCTTTTTAAATGGCCAGTAGACACTTTCTGTGCTAAAGGCATCAATATTAGATTCAAGTAGTTCTTTAATCATAATGAATACATTGATACTTCATGTTAGAAAATATATTTCCTCCTTTTTCTTAACTCTGTTTTCCCTACTTATTACATTCGTCTTATTATGTGCTGTTTTTGTAAGCTTGTTTAATGGCTTATTTGAAAGTAGATGGTGTAAAATAAATAATAGTAAATTTGCTTGTATTACCTGATTTTCTGTTTTATTGCATTTCATGTAATCGTATCAGAGTGTAGTGAAATAATGCAGGACTTGAGCTAAGACCATCCACCCGTAACTCTCACTTATGAAATAAAAGTAAACATCCTAACATAAATACTAGAAAGCCAACAGAACTTGATAGATTTAATGGGAATTGATGTTCCAGGAAACTAGAGATTTTTCCCAGAAATGTAAGAATCGTTTAACATCAGAATACGTGTTATAATATTATACCATACCAGTTGGTCCAACAGTAAATAACACGACATACTATCAATTTGCATTGAAGTAATACTCTATTGTTTTGTCCGAATAGTGATGTTTCCTTCTGCCTCTGTACCTATTGCGCTTTCTGCTCAAACACAGCAGCTTTCTGAATTTTGGTTGGATTGGCTCAAATAGATTATTGTATTTATTTTTCCTCATTCAAAAATATTCATTGAGTATGATTTCTATGCCAGACCCTGTTCTAGACACCAAGGAAAAAAATAAATGATAAATAAATAGTCCCTGCTCTATGGGAGCCTGTGTTATGCAATGAGAAGTGTTTTACAGGTTAACTAGAGCAGCGGTTCTGGACCCCTGGCCCTGGTACCTGAGCTGAGTTAGCTCCCCAAGGTTCACATGGGAAAAAAAAAAAAAGTTAAACTATAGATTCATGGGCCCAAGGAAAGAACTACTGAGTCAAAATCATCAGGTGTGGAATGAAGAAATTTGTATTTTCAAAAGCTTTCAAGGTAACTTGGAGGAAGAGTTTGGAGCCATGGGCTAGTCCTACCTCCCATCTAATGCGTCTAATGGTTCATCATCAGGTGCCTCAAGAGGATGATGAGTAGACAGGATGAAGGAGAAGAAAGAACCAAGAATCTGAAGCATAAACTAATAACTTCACCAAGACTCCAAACTCACATTTTTCCTTGAAAATCACTCTATTATGTGCTCTTTCAAATATTTTCTTCAGAGTCAGAAAAATAAAAGCAGGTCTGAAAGATACTTTGAATATGTATATCAACTTATTAAACTGAAAATCCCCCAAGTTCATGGGATCTTATAAGATGCACAAAGCAAAATGGTGACAGTTGTGTCCACCTGAACACTAATTAGATTCTAGACCTGAGGCTCTGAGCATTTACACATCAGTAGGGACATAATAAAATCATGGCTTGTTCAGAAGTGCAACCACAATCATAGTAACATTAAAAATTATTGCATGAGGAGCAATCAGGACGTTAAAATGAAATTTTCATTCCATAAAAGTGAAAAAACTACCTGAGCCTGGAGTAAAATTCTTGCTGTACCACTTACTAGATGTAGTAGACACAGAGCTGCATCCTCAGACCCTTTCTTCAGGTGATGCAACCCACCTCCAGCTGCTGGAAATATCTGAGCCATGCTTTCACTGTAATGGGCCAACCCATGGGTACCATTTCATGCAGGGGACTTTAGCATCCTTGGAATTTGGTATCTGCGAGGATCGTGGAACTAATCCCCCGCAGATACTGAGCGACATCTGTACTTAATATGCCTCATCAAGGTTATGTCTTCTCCTAGGAAGTGGTCTGTGATCAATGATGAACTGACGTGGGTGTATGTATGTCCACCCCTTTGTCTCAATTTG
Organism: Delphinus delphis; assembly: GCF_949987515.2. Taxonomy (NCBI): domain Eukaryota; kingdom Metazoa; phylum Chordata; class Mammalia; order Artiodactyla; family Delphinidae; genus Delphinus; species Delphinus delphis. The sequence continues at coordinate 80,648,068 of NC_082694.2, forward strand.
AGACAGCTCTGAAGGACCATCCCATCTCCAGATCTCCCTGTAGGAACACTTGAAGCTTCAGTTGAAACCCCGGTGGGTCATCGTTTCCCTCTGCCCAATCCTGTTTTCCTCCTTCTTCCCTGTGTATCTCCTAAGACTCCCCAGAGAAGCCTCTGTACACAGCTGTCAGTCTCAGAGGTTCCTTCTAGGGAGCCTAACATAAGACACTAGATGCACACAATTTAACAAAACATCTCAGTGCATTAGTTTCCTCATCTATAAAATGAGAAATAAAATAGTTATTTGGAGGATTAAATGAGAGCATTCATAAAACAACAACAACAAAAATAAAAACACATGGCACGTAGTTGGTAATTCCTCAGTGCTTATTTGTTTATTTAATTTTTAAATGCTGACATACTAAATCACAATAATAAATAGAATAGTTCCTCTATATATAATTTTACATTTTCTAGAACATTATAGCTCTGTCATCTTATTGAAAATCACGCATGTCCTGCTGGGAAGATAGCAACCTTTCCCAATCATGAATTTACAGAGAACTTCTTGTCTATCCTCTCCATCTGGAAATGAATCTTATTTCATGACACCATTTCTGAGGTTAATTGAGTCTTTCTTATCATTGTTATTTCTTTTAAAGTTTTATGGCTATATAGATGCTGGCCTATCTTGAATGAAGGGAAGATAATTGGAAATCAGTTTCCTCATTGGCTAGTTTTTATTATTTTATTTTAGACACGAAAAACTAAATTCCACATATAGGTAAGCAAAAGGGAGTAATTTTTTCTGGCATTAAAACGCAGATGTATAAGTAACAAAACCAAAAGTGTGGAAGGAGTATGAAAGAAAAAGCAAGAAGTGTGAAAATCAGAGGATAAAAGAAGAATCAGAAGAAAATGAGAACAATCAGGCTTTTAAATCGACTATAAAACACACGCTTATTGGTTTAACTTACTTTTTTGCAGAAAGTTAAAATGCAAAGTAGGATTAGCCATCTTTAAAAATAAGGAGTGTATTTTGTGAGCTAGATGCCCATCAACAGCTAATTGAACAGCACGTTACAGAAAACAGTGCATGAAACCTCTCTGCAGCCCCATTCATGGTCTACAGCATTCTGCTTGAAGGAATTAACGTGTCCAAGGCCTCAGGGCTAATGAAAGGCAGAGACAGAGTGAAAATCCAGGTTCTCCTATTCCAAAATCCTGCATGATGCCCCATACCTCCACTGTGTTCATTATATCAAATGTTCTTCCCTGTTGAACACATTAGTGGGTACAGTAATTTTATAGGGTATATAAATAAAATCAGTGGATGCAAAGTACCTAGCACAGTCCCTGGAACACAGACATAGACACAGTTGAATGTTTGTTAAATCTAAATACATTTAATTACCTAAGAATGGTTATGCATTCTTAGGTAACTAAAAAGATGAAGTGACTTGTATCCTTTGATGTACGCAATGCAACATAGAATTGCAGTTTTAATTGTAATATGGATCACTCTGTTAGAGGTGGGTTTGTGACAGCCTTGCTAGCCTAGATCTACAAGTTCCTAAAAGGCAAGGCTTATCTGTTTCTGCATTTCCCAGACTGCTTCCACTTTGTCCCATCACAGAAAACAAATCCAGCAGAGAGCTTGTGAGTCCGGAATCAGATGTGCCTGGACTTGAGTTCTGGATCCAAGCGCATAAGTCGTATGGCTGCGGAATTGTCATTTTACATTTTTGTGCTTCAAAGCTACATATATAAATGAAAATCACAATGTCTGTTTCACATAATTATTGTAAAATATAGACTAAATAATATCCTCTTCTTCTTTCCCATCTGATCATATATATGTGTGTGTGTGTATATATATATATATATATATATAACATATATATCTTCTTTAATAAACATTAGTTTTCATCCTCTTGTAAGTAAAAGATAAAAATATCAAACCATAATCTTACATTTAAATATATATTCAATAAATGTATAGAACCACTGATTTGGAAGACAATTGGTGACCACTTACTAAAAAGTCAATTTCATAATTTTTTATTGCAGGAAATATTATTTATCTTACCGAAAGGGAGTGATTTTACCTATCTAAACAGTAGGACCATAGCAATTTTCTTTCCTGATTGTCCTAAAGCCCCACTGTTCTCAAAGCAACATGAACCCTCACCTTTACTTGAAGGGAGATCTGTGTCTCTTGACTGATCATGTCTACTCCCAAATTGAGAACTATTAACAGCTACCTAAAGCATCACGCTTGGTGCTAAGATCTTCCAGCATCGATTTTGTTTTTTCCACAGCTCAGCAAAATGTATGTGAGAACTATTTATTTATTTATTTTACTTTCTCCTAAAATACTATAAAGAACTCTCATTTTACCAAATTTATTCTCCAATAGCTGTCTTTTCTGCTCCCCTGTGTTTTTATTTTTCACTGGATGAAAAATTAAACATTTTTAGATGAAAACAGGAGTGAGAGAATTAACTGCTTTCATAAAAGCTTCCAGAAATGGTATTGTAAAAGCATCTTGCATTTGTTATTTCTGTTTTTCCTCCATAGTTCTTTAATTTCTTCTTTGTGTTTGAAGGAATTCTGTGCTCTTTTCAGCTTAAGAAGAATTAAAACCATACTCAGTTCTTCAAATTTAGACATTGACATTGCAATGATCTTTAGTGGAAGAAAAAAATACAGCAGAGACTTCACACATGTCTGTAGGTTGTGATTGGGCTAGTGCTCTAGACTGGGCACAGAATGGAAACTAGATTGCTCAAAACCGGGACACAAACTGATATTTGAGGCATAACTGCTGGCCTCCTTCCACAGCTTAGGATGCTACCTCTTCACCAAACATTGATGAAGGAATTTGAAAATGATACAAAGAAGCAGAAAGATATGTTGTGTTCTTGGAATGAAAGAATTAATATTGTTAAAATGACAAGACTCCCCAAGGCAATCTAAAGATTCGACATAATCCGTATCAAAATACCCATGACATTTTTCACAGAACTAGAACAAATAATCCTAAAATTCATATGGAACCACAAAATACCAAATTGCCAAAACATTCTTGAGAAAAAAGAACAAAGCTGCAGGCATCACACTCGCTGACTTGAGACTATACTACAAAACCACAGTAATCAAAACAGCATGGTATGGGCACAAAAAGAGACACATTGATCAATGGAAAAGAATAGAGAGCCCAGAAAAAAAAACCCATGCACTTATGGTCAGTTAATCTACAACAAAGGAGGCAAGAATATACAATGAAGAAAAGACAGCCTCTTCAATAAGTGGTGCTGGGAAAACTGGACAGCTACATGTAAAAGAATGAGATTAGAACACCATATACAAAAATAAACTCAAAATGGATGAATTACCTAAATGTAAGACCTGAAACCATAAAACTCCTGGAAGAGAAACTAGGCAGAATACTTCTTGACATAAATCATTACAATATTTTTTGGATCTGTCTCCTAAGGCAAAAGAAATAAAAGCAAAAATAAACAAATTGAACTTAATTAAACTTAAGTAAAACCTTTTGCACAGCAAAGGAAATCATTAACACAACAAAAAGGCAACCTGCTAAATGGGAAAAAATATTTACAAATGATATGAATGATAAGGAGTTAATGTCCAAAGTATATAAAAAACTCATACAGCTCAATATAAAAAAAATCAAAACATGGGCAGAAGACCTGAATAGACATTTTTCAAAAGGTATACAGATGGCCAATAGGCACCTGAAAAAAGTCTCAACATTGCTAATCATCAGTGAAAGGCAAATGAAACCACACTGAGATATTACCTCATACCTGTAAGAATCGAAATGTCTACAAATAACAAATGTTGGAGAGGATGAAGAGAAAAGGGAATCCTCATACACTCTTGGTGGGAACGTAAATTGGTGCAATCACTATGGAAAACAGTATGAAGTTCCTTAAAATCTAAAAATAAGCTATCATATGATCCAGCAATTCCACTTCTGGGGATATATTCGAAGAGAATCAAAACACCAATTTTAAAATATACATGTACCCCAATGTTCATAGCAGCATTTTTTTTACAAAATATATATATATATATATATATATATATACACACACACACACAAAATATATATATATATATATATACACACACACACACACACACATATATTATATATACACACACAAGGGAATATTAGTCAACCATAAAAATAATGGAATTTTGCCAGTTACAACAATGTGAATGGACCTAGAGAGTATTTTGTTTCATGAAATGACAGAGAAAGACAAACACTATTATATTATCACTTATAGATAAACTCTAAAAAGTAAAACAAATGAATGTGTATAGCAAAACAGAAACAGACTCACAGATATACAGAACAAACTAGTGGTTACCAGCTGGGAGAAAGAAGTGGGGAAGAGGTAAAATAGAGGTATGGGATCAAGAGACACAAACTACTATGTATAAAATAAATGAGTAGCAAGGAAATGTACAACACAGGGAAATATAGCCATTATTTTGTAGTGCTTTAAATAGAGTCTAATCTATAAAAAATGTTATATACTATGTTGTATACCTGAAACCAATTTAATATTGTAAATCAGCTATACTTCAATTTAAATTTTTTTTAAAAAATAACATTAACAGAGAGAGGATATGCAGGCAGCTAACTGCACAACCTCTGGAAAAGGTGCCAGAGTCCTGAGCTGGTGATGTGACCGTAAACAATGCAAACACAAGGAGATCAGAGAGGGAAATCCCATTCTTTAAAAAGTATACGGCACGTAATTTTGTAGGAGTCTGATTATCTAAAAATGTGTTTGTTCTGTCTCACATTTAATTAATAGTTGGAATGTAAAATGTTAGGTTGGATTTTTTTTTTTCCTTGTCAGAAATAGGATGCATTATATTTCTGGTTTTCACTGGTGCTGATAAGAAGTACACTTCGTTTCTGATACTTGTTATTTTGTTTGAGGCAGTTTCTTCCCCCACTTTTTCGAATTTTGTGGGGACCCCTCATTACTCTTATTGGTCTGCAGTTTCACAATTTTATTTACTAGGTATTGTCCTAAATTCGTCTTTTGGGCTAAGCACCAGCTATTCATTTCAATGTGAAACAGCATTGTTTTCCTTTTGGGAAATTGTCAGGAACTATTTCTTTGATAATTTCTTCCCTCTCTTTCTAAGGGTCTGTCTTTCTAGCACTCTGATAGTTCCGATGCCTGAACACCTGTGCTCACCCTCTCGCTTCCTTACCTTCTGTTTCCTATTCCACTGTTTATGCTTTGTGTTCTTCTTCTTGGAGATATACTTAATTTTATCTTCCAGATACTACGTGAATTTTCTTTAATCCATGTTCTTTTTAAGTTTTGTGTTGCCATTTTTATGTCACTAAATTCTTTCTTCATAGATATAATATATTCTCTCATCTCAGTGAATTGCTGCTTATTTGTGGGGACTTCTTGTCTTTTACTTCTGTTCTTTTATTTTGCTGGTTTTTAAGTATTCTCTCTACCTTCTATCTGTGTTTTCATTTTAAATATTGCCTTTTTAGTATGATACCTTTGTTTTGGATCTTCTATAATAGACACATTATTCTATGGTTTGGTGATCCTTACATGTCTGCTTTTATTTACAACGAGGAGATCAAAAAGCTAACTTAGGGAAATACTATACAGCAATTAAAATGAATGAGCTACTAAAACATGTGACAGCAGTGATCAATCTCACAAATATACTGTTGAACCAAAGAAGCCAGACCACAAGAATACGTATTATGTGATTTCATTTATATGCATTGCATTCAGGCAAACCTGATCTGTGTTGTTAGAAGTCAGGATAGGTGTTATCTTGGAGGACTTGTGGGTTGGAAGAGGACTTAGGATGGCTCAGGAGTACTGGTAATATGTTATTTCCTGACCTAGGTGTAGTTTATCTAAGCATGTTCAATTTTTGATAATTCGTCACATTTTAACCCTGTACATTTTGTGGTGTATATTATATTTTTAAAAACATTTAAAAAGTCTTATTAGAACAATCCTTGCACAGTTTTTTAAAATGCACTATAAGCTGTCTGTGTGAGGAAGTAAAACGTTAATTTAAAAACACAGGTCTTTACTGTGGGATCATCTGCCTGAGCTGATCCTATTAAAAAAAATAGTAATAGTAGTATCTTTTATTCTTTCCTATTGGGCTGCTTTTCTAGGAAAGACTATTTTCATCTCCTGACTGAAGGGTAGAGCTTTATCTACCACATTCAAGAAGCTGAGTAGAGAAGGTGGTCCATTCTGCTCATCTTCCTCCCTCAACTAGGAAAGCACTATTTTCACTACATCCATGGGCTTTTAAAAAACGAATAACATGTTTATTAAGATATAATTCACATCATAATATTCACTCCTTTAAAATATACAATCCAGTGGTTTTATATTTATCAACTCCATTAATTATAACAACCCTATAGAGTAAGTATTAATATCACCTCCACTTTACAGATGATGAAACCAAGGCCAAGAAAGGTTAAATGTCTTCCCCAAGGCCTGAATGATATCATGAATATAAACTGTCAGACAAGATACATTTAGCAAGGTAGATAATAAATATGAATTATCTTTTCCCCTTATTAAATAATTAAGACACAATTTGCAAATTGTCACAATAAATCAATCATTACTTTATGGAACATGGCCTTGGTCATGTTCAGTTCCAGGCACGTGTGAAACGCCAAGTTTACAGTGATGACTAACTCATGCCCCTGGCCTCAAAAACTCTTACAAATGTCTAAGAAACAGGCAGGCATGTGGCAAAGGTTTAGATAGATTTTATCACCGAGGCTTATCTGTAACCAGCAGAAAGTATGAGTTAAGGAAAGCAGTTGGGAACCAATTTTTCAGAACATGTACGTTATTTAAAACGTACTCTTTTAGGCATCTTGTAAACATATGAAAGGAGCAAAACACCGATTGTTTAATGGAGCCTCAATGAGAGACACAGCATATAACCACACAGTAAAATGTATAATATGTGGTTTCTATGGGAAATAGGAACCCAGCTAAAAACAAATCAGCTCCAGCTGGGGTAGTCCAAGAAGACTAGAATTAGCACTTAAAGGACAGCAAGAATTTCGAACCTTAGAGGGGCAATAAGGACACTCAAGATAAAGATATATTTAATTGTATTCATTGATTCATATTACATAGTTATTAGACGTATAAACATGCTGGACATAAGGAAATTACAAGTGGTTCAAAGATGAATAAGATATAATTTCTACAGGAGAAGAGCTGTAGAACAGGAGAGAAATAATTACATAGACTGAGCTGAGAGCAAGTTATTCTCTGTGACTGAATGCACACGTACAGAGGTGATGAGGGCCCTTAGTGGGAATTTGGTCTTCCAGGCGGGTGTTGTGCAAAGCTACCCAGAATAGTGCAGCAATATAGAAAATTATGGTTCTTTGGGAAGACTCAGAAGCTAAAATCGTCAAAGGCAAATGCCAATATAAATAAAGTAGAAGCAGAGGCAAAAGCAGGAGTGGACTGAAACATGAATGAAAGAGCGCAAGTTGGGAACAAAGTGAGAAAGCAAAGCACTGAGGGATTCTTACAGAAGATGCCGAGTGGCCAGTACAGCTGCTGTGGGTTGATGGGTTGTGTGGGCATGGACAGTGCGCCTGCCTGCAGGACAGATGTTTTGCTAGCGGTATGAAGAGTATTCTCTGATCAAAGAGGGGTACAGATCAATGTTGTTTGTCAAAGGGGTGGGAAAACTTCCCAGAGGAGATAATGTATATATCAGCCTTTGAAAGTCGGGTCGGTTTTTCCCGGGGTGGGGGGAAGGACGGGGGCAGGAAAGGTCACTTGATGCAAAGGGTGCAGCAGGCTCAAAGGCTCAGGGGCGTATGAGCGCATGGCCACGTGGGGTGTCCAGGGAACACGAGTATTCTGGCATGTTTAGCACATCACACGAGTGGGAAGAAGCAGTGGGGTTTGGTGCTTACGGAGAATTTCAGAGAACTCTCATTAGATGTGAATGGGAAAAAAGAGCTTTGTTGCAGAAATCGTGTAAGTTGCTACTTATTTTTCAAGTTAGACCTATATTCCCTTTAGGTCCAAATAGGATTAGCTTTATACATTGTGGCAAATTGAATGAGCTTTGTTTTTTTTTCAAAATGAAGGGTTCACCAGTGCTGTGATGGTTAATTTTATGTGTCAACTTGACTGAACCACAGGGTGCCCAGATAGTTGGTCAAACATTATTCTAGGTGTTTCTGTGAGGATGTTTTTGGATAAGATTCACATTTAAATCGGGAAACTGATTATAACAGGAGATATATATATATATATATATATATATATATATATATATATACACACACACACACACACAACTTATATGTATTTATTTTATATGTATATATTTAAATACATTTTTATACACATACACACATCCTATTAGTTCTGTTTCTCTGGAAAACGCTAATACAAATGCCAAGAACCTCTTTTCTGTGTTGGTGGTATAGTGGTGAGCCTAGCTGCCTTCCAAGAACCTCTTTTCTAACCTACTAACCAGCCATTCTTTATTCAGTTATCAGACTTAGCTGTTAAGCATGCCAGCATTTCAGAAGGAGCAACCTGAGATGAATCCGTGGAGTAAGAAGCGAACTAGAAGCTTTAAAGTTCCCTAGTAAAACTCCTTTGGGGGATAATTATTGTCTTTATCTCTTCATACACACACACACACACACACACACACACACACACACGTGCGCGCGCACACACGCACATACACACACACACCATGGCTTAGAGACAATTGCTTAGGATTTTGAGTCTCGCAGATCTCAGTTCAAATCCTTGCTCCATTTCCTACCACTCCTTTAATCAGAGGCAAATGATGGAACTTCAGAAGCCTCAAATCATTCTTCTGTAAAATGGGAACAATAAGAAAATGTTCCTGTAGGCTCAGGTGAGATGAGCTATGCAAAGCACTTGTCATGTAAAAGCTACTACAAATATCAGTATCCTCCCCTAGTCCCAGCAAGTGCCGCATGTGATAGTTCTTCCTTCCCTCTGTTCTCCTTCAATTTTCCTCTAAATCCTCCCCCACGAAGAGAAATGCACAATAATTGGAATAAATTCCCTGTTGTAAACCATTGGATTTCATGTTTCTTCTGAGCATACATGCTGGTTTATAGTCATTGAAAGCACTAAAAATAAACTTCCATTGTCTGTGGCCAGGTGTTTAACACACTGGATACTTGTCATTCAACGAAGAGGTGACTGCACCCCTAAAATATTTTGCCTTTTAGTCTATAGGAAATCATTCAGATAATGAAATCTCAAGAAGAAGAAAGCTAAGGGATCACGCAAATCTGTTTCTGCAGAGCTGGGACTGTGGTTGAACACACACACACACACACACACACACACACACACACACACACTCATAAACACGAACAACCACCCACAAACATGTTTTACGAGCTTTCATGAAAAGCCTTCAGGGGCTTCTGCAAAGTCACCTGGTTAATCTCTAAATTAATCTTTGTGCAAACAAAACTCCTGTAAGCTGTTTAGCAGGTGACCTCAGAAACAAGGCAGTATATAAGCCTCTGACAATCTATTGTGGGCTTGATATCTTAAAGAGCTCTTTTCTGACCCCACGAGCACACTGCGTGCTTCAAGCTGCACTCCCTGAATCCTGGTATGCGTGCGTGCATGCACATGTGTGCCGTAGTGGCATATTTTTATCTTTTCTTTCAATCCAAACAAAATCTCCAGAATACAAAAGTATCCTCAATCTCCTTAGTGTCAGAGCTATGGTATGTTTAGAATTGGGAAGGAAGTCAGAGATCACTGGCCTGAATCCGTCTTTCTAAAACCGTGTTAAAAGATAGAAGGAAAACATTTATTTTCTAGCGTCCCTGTTGTGGGTTAAATTGTGCCCCCCAAATGATATGTGGAAGTCCTAACCCTCAGTACCTGTGAATTTGACCTTATTCAGGAATAGGGTCTTTGCAGATGTAATTAAGATGAGATCACACTGGAGTAAGTCCTTAATTCAATATGATTGGTGTCCTTATAAGAAGAGGAAAACTTTAAGAGAGGACAGATGCACACAGAGTGGAGAACACTGTCGAAATACACACACCCAGAGAGAAGACAGACATGGCTACAGAGGCAGGGATTGGAATCACAGGGCTGCAAAACAAGAAATGCCAAGGATTGCCAGTAACAACCTGAAACTGGGAGAGGAGTCACCATGGCCCTGCGGACACCTTGATTTCGGACTTGTTGCCTCCAGGACTGTGAGAGAATACTTGTTTTAAGCCACCAGTTTATGGTACTTTGTTAAGGAAGCCTTAGGAAACGAATACAGTCCCGCAACAAAACAGAGTGGGCCCTAACTTGAACCCATGTCCTACATCCCAAGTCTCCTGCTCATTGAGCTTCACTCTGATGAGCTTCTAGGTTGATAAATCACGCAATGATAGTGGTGGGATTTCTGTATAGGAAAGATTTAATAGCAGACACCTGATAGAATGGGAGATGGAAGGTGCCTGTGCACAGTATGAGATGTTGATTTTTGATATCAAAACAACAGGAGGGGACAATTGAAATCATGGCAGGTCATACTTAATATCCCTATACCAGCTCTTCCTTGATATCAACACTCCTGTATGCTCCTCAGTAGCATAAAGATCGTGTCTTTCTGTTTTTTCTTCTTGCAAAGTACCCTCATTCAGCACAAGGCATATTGTAGCAGCTTAAAAATAATATTTAGCTTACCAATATTTTTTGACCTATTCGTCCATCCTTTATTGAATTTTTCTTCAGTTTGATACCTGTTTAAATCTATAGAGTGTGGATGCAAAGTTCTTGCTCTCTGAATTTCTCTGTTGGTTCTTTAGCTCTGAGCATTTCTCATAATTTATTTCCTGGTTCATTTTTGATCAACTTTTTCTTTCTTCTTCTGTTTTGACTCTGGAGGAAAATTTTTAAGCTCAGATTGAAATCGTTTAAAAATTCTCAGAAAAGTGTTTTGTACTCCTCAGAGGAGCTACTATTATTTTAATTCATAATTATAATTACAGCAATGTTCACTGGGATAATTCTCCAGTACTCCAAAACAACATTTTCTATAAGCACATTTTGTTGTTAATGCACCATAGATTCCTGGGAAGAGCTAATCTATTTATTTGGTATATTTGGGTTTGTTGCTGGCTGCAAGAATTAGTTTCTGATACATTTTTACTATATTCAGTAGTTCCCAGATGCTTAGCTGAATATTAAACTAAAATTGTTTTAAAATTTTGATGCACAGAGCAGATTAGAAAAAATCAAAAGTTTTAATCCCCATATATTATTTATTTTTTACTTCCTTTAAATACAATTATTTTAAATCTGAATCTATTCAAAATGAAAGAAATAAGAATAAGGTATAAAGGGACACAAGTTCTATCTTGGATTCAATAGATACAGAATAGAATGTAGAATATAGAATATATCTCATAAATATATTCAGAAAGTTTGGGCAAATCAATCCTCTGGTCCTCAGACTAGGTATGATAAGGAAAAAAGAATCATTTGTTTCTTAAATTCATGTATAATAAGGAAAAAAGAAAATTCATCTGTGTACTTTCCTTCTTCCTTTTCAATTTCCCTTCACTTCCTATACTTCCTTTCTTCTATAAAAATTATGCTGAAACTAAATCATAAAATAATACGAAACAAAATTTTATTTCATCTCCCACCATTACTCTAACTTGAGTTACATGGGAATATTCTTTCCCCATTCCAGGATGGAAACTGGAGCATATCTTGGTACATGTTTTCCAAGTTTGTTCTTAAGTAATTACATAATCCTATAGTCATTTTTCAGACCTAAAAAAACACACAATTTTTAATAGTCCCAACCAGTATTTGAACAAAATGAATGCTTCATTCAAATATTTGTTCCAGAATAAGACTTGCCCTCTCTCTTGCCTATGGTTTGTGGTTACCTATAGCCTGCTTTTGCAGGAGGTAATCTGCTCTCTCTCACTCTCTCTGATCAACCCCTCTCCCACCTTCTCGTTGTTCTTTAGGATCGGCAAATAAAATAGTTTTGCAGAAAAGTCTGGATTGACCTCACATGCTTCTTAGTCCCTCTACCTCTGTTTCTAACTCGGTCTGATCTTAAAATGACCATCTCAGTCTTGGTTACGTTGCTTACCTCTACTGAGATGTAAAGGGGTGATTAAGATGTCATGTCATCACTGATTCAGTTATATTTTCAGCCTTTGGATTCAATGTCTGCCTTGATGTCACCTTGTCTCACAGAGCCCTTTTATTCTGATTTTAAAACTCTGCTATATCACCTTCTTCCTGTATTGACTTACCTAGAACTAAAAAAAAGAAGATAACCTTTGTTTCAAAGATTGGCTGTTGTAATAATCATGCCTACCTGCTAGTCATATAGTTAAACTGGGAAATCCAGTTCAACTTAGCAAGCTCCAAGAGGTGATGCCTCACACCACTACCCAGGGTGACAGGGTCCAAATTCACATAAACTTGGTTCTTAGTCATAACGTGGGCAATGGGTTTACCTCTCAAGAATCCCATGTAACACCCTTCACTCCACTGTTTCTTCATAGGTCAGAGAATTCCTGGCCGTTTAGGGTCCCGAATCAGCTTCTAACATGGAATACTCTAACTGGAAGCCTCCCTTCTGTTGAATTAGACAATAACGCCCTAATGTAATTAATGACAATTAATTAACCAGATTATATCACTTTTTGCAGACCTTTTTAGTGGCAGAGGAGTTTCTAGGGAATGCCCTTGACTGACAGCCAGAAGGCTTCCTAGGCTCCAAATCCCCTCTTTTCCCCAGATCCCAGTCTCCATGACACCATGGAGATTCTATTCCATCCTACTGGCTCCTTTATCCAGGCTCTTTATTGTAACATGCAGAATTTGGGCCTCTTTCTGAACTCCTACCAATAGAAGGCCAGATTTTTCTAAGTCCTCTCAAATGGATCTAAGTAGCAGATAGTACTTTTTCTTTGAAGGTTAAAAGTATATTCTCTCAGAAGAAAATCTGTTCTCATTTACATGCAGTTGAGTTAATAATGGTGGTTAATCAACTTTTTAAAAAATTAATTTCTGGCTGCGTTGGGTCTTCGTTGCTGTGCATGGGCTTTCTCGAGTTGCAGGGCTACTCTTTGCTGTGGTGCGTGGGCTTCTCATTGCTGTAGCTTCTCTTGTTGTGGAGCATGGGCTCTAGGCATGTGGGCTTCAGTAGTTGTGGCAGGTGAGCTCAGTAGTTGTGGCTCATGGGCTCTAGAGCGCAGACTCAGTAGTTGTGGCACACGGGCTTATTTGCTCTGCAGCATGTGGGATCTTCCTGGACCAGGGCTTGAACCCGTGTCCCCTGCATTGGCAGGTGAATTCTTAACCACTGTGCCACCAGGGAAGTCCCTGGTTAATCAACTTTAAAGCCTGGTCTTTGAAATTAAAAAGAAAATAAGAAGGGGAAGAACATTCATTTCAATAAAATGTAACTTAGAAAATGAAGATAAAATCATGTTTTTTCAACTACTTAAATCATCTTTATCAGGTTCACTACAGGAGGACTTAATTTGAAAAGATAAAATGTATTGACTGAGTAGTGGATCTTTGGGTATTTGATAGAGGAGTGAGGCCACGAGCGAGAAGCTTATCTTTCATAGAGGTTAATTCTCAAATGGAGAGATTTGTAGACTGAAGCTCAGTCTTTTTGTCATTGTAACTGGTTTTATTTCCCTTTCAAAAAACACTGTTCAATTTAAGTAATGTAAAAACATTAGTTAAAATCATAGAGTATAGGCATAATAACTTCTTGACAAATTCATTGAAATCTTGGTGAATGCTAGTACAATTATGACCTACTGTAAAAAAAAGCTTTATTACTTTTTAAAATTTTCATCATTTTCTCCTAAACAAATTTATTGTTTAAGTTAGTAGGAAAATAATGATACTTTTTATTTTCCTCTTTAGAATTTGTGACCATTTATTAAATTGCTCAGGGACAAATACACATTGGTTTTTTAAAAGGAAAAAGCCAGCATGGTCTTTAAGCAAGGACAACGTTGTGTGTGAGTGTGCATTTGTGTGTGTGCGCAGATTCATAAAGCAGAGACGGTTCGATCATATCTCCAGCAGAGAGCCCTAGAAATGTGGTTTACCAAAGCATCATTTTCCCTTGAGAAATAGTAAGAGGATTAAAACCAGCAGTGATAAACTTCACAAGTAAAAATAGTTTGACAGTTCAAATTATGTCCTTTTTCTAGACCTCATTTTGCCCAATTAAAAAAATGAGATTATCAGTCTAAAGTAAGACTTTGCTTCCACTCAACAATGACTATGCTTCCTTCGGACGTTAATGACCTGCAATCTATGTACTAAAAGTTTATCATAGTTTTTTTTTTTTTTTTCGGTTCCTATTTGTGTTGGTGTGGGGTACTAGGTGGGATGCAGAAAATTATTAGCTAGTAGGCATACAAGTATCTGTCCCATACTCTTTAAACATACAGTCTGCTATTAAATACGTGTAGTAAAAGATCACACAGCAAATAACAAATGGTCATTAACAGAAGAACTATGAGGTCAGTCCTATGGCTTAATTAAAATGTATGCTTATGACTTAGATCATCTATTTGTGTACTATGAAAAATATAAAAGTGATGTCTTTAAGAAATTTAAAGTAATATATTATTTAATTTGGTGCTATATCTTAGTCTTTATTATGTAATTAGTGTGGAAATAATCACATTAATTATTTATGGTGCCCAGGAGGAAATAGTGAACTGTCTGCTGCAAGTTTAAGAGTCTCTGGACTAGATGATTTCAAATGCCCCTGCAACTGCCCTGTCCACACATTCCGTAATTCTGAGCCTATGTCTTTTTCTGCTCCCCACATTTCACGGGAGGATGACAATTGCATTGCATTTAGAAAACAGGTATACAAGAGGGGAAACAATAATAACTAGTTAATATTAAAACTTGGAGAGAGGAGAAGTGTTTTGTCATATATGCTATAAACATCTATTAAATATTTAGTGGAGTGAAAGTATTGTGGAAAGTTACATTCATGAACATTGGATGGAGAGACTATTGTGAGATGAGACTTTACTACCAAGAGGCTGGGTGTTGCAAAGGAAAGGGTAATGCCGAGGAGTTTAGAAAGACTTGGGTTTAACGTTTGCCAGCGAGATTTCTGGGACAAGTTACGGTGCATCTCCAAGCCTTTAACTTCTCATCTTTACAGTTGGGAAGATAATCCTTGCTTTGTAAAATTACTATGAGGGTTAAATGAGACAGCATTTGGAAGGCAACCTGCTCAAACTTGTTGTTCAAAAATATTAATTCTTTGTTGTTGTTGATGCTGTGTCCAGTTTTTATACATGCTTGGAAGTGGTCTATATTTAATCTCTTCTCCTATCATTTTTCTCACCAAATGGGTATATCCCAATTATCATTGCAGCCACAATACTCACAGATGACTTGGAAAGGGTGATGTCCCATGAGAATAATCTCGCCAGAGTTATCTCCTCTCATGTCCTGAGTTGTTTCATCCTTTCTTCCTCCTATAAAGTGGACTTGGAACTTCCTACTCTGGGTTATAGCGAATAAAAAGCACTCTATGTAAGCATCAAAGCCAATTTAATCCTTGTTCAAGTCTCACAGGCCTCTTCTTGCAAACAATAATCCTGCAGGACATCTCATTACTCACTGGGATAATTGCTTCAAATATCGAAAGCTACATAATAAAATAAGAAAATCCTTATTTTAACAAAGCTCACTCTGGGGCTTCCCTGGTGGCGCAGTGGTTGAGAGTCCGCCTGCCGATGCAGGGGACATGGGTTCGTGCCCCGGTTCGGGAGGATCCCACATGCCGCGGAGCGGCTGGGCCCGTGAGCCATGGCCGCTGAGCCTGCGCGTCCAGAGCCTGTGCTCCACAACGGGAGAGGCCACAGCAGTGCCCGCGTACCGCAAAAAAAAACAAAAGAAAGAAAACTCACTCTGGCTATCTGGAAAAGGACAGACTCAGGAGGAGCACGTGCAGGTAGAGAGAATGGTTACTGGGCTGTTAGAACACTCTACGTGAAACTTAATGAAGTCCTGTACCAAGGCGGAAGACGCCAGAGAAATCTGAAGAAAATCTTATCAAACTTACTGGAACAGACTCTATGTAGGGAGAAGGTCAACCCTAGTAATAACCCTAAGAATTAAATAAATCTGTGCATTTCTGTATATGGTGTGTGTAGTAAATGAGAGTAGAAGGAATCATGAAATCATGCTGCCAAAGTAGGAATAAAGGTCTCTGTGGACTCTGAATAGAGTTACACAGAGATTTCAGAGGAGCTGACCTTTCATTCCTTAGTAATCCCCGAATGACTCACAGCCCAGCAAGGGCCCAGCGTCGCTGCTCTGGGAATCAAGTGCTCTACTTTCTCAGCACAAACACAAAATTGTAGCTCTATGAATACCCAGGAGATGTTGTCCTGGCCTCCAAAAGCAGCAGTCATGATTTATTGAGCACCTACTATGAACCAAATGCTTATGTGCCTTATAACAAATTTACAAGTTGTAATTAATTCCATTTTCCAGATAATAAAATTGAAACTCCAAATGCTGGGGTGGCTTACTCAGGATTACACAGTCAGTAAATGGCTAAACTGAATGAAAGATCAGCTTGTGTCTAATTGCAAAGCTGCGTCTCATTTCACACCACCATTCCTCCTCTATAAAGAATATATACATATATTCAATTTCAAACAGCTACTGAAATTACACAGAGGTAAATGTATTGAGTTGCAGCAATGTTGCCAATAATTATTCATTGAAAAAAACATATGGTCACACCATACCCTGTACACAAATGTTCATCATAGTGTCATCATAATAGCCAAACACTGGAGATGAACCAGCTGTCCTTTACTGAGTGAATGGGTAAACAGACTGGTACAACCATACAATGGAATACTACTCAGCAATGAAAAGCAATGGACAGTTGGTACATGCAACAACTTATATGAGTTGCTGAGCAATTATGCTGAGTGATAAAAGCCAGTCTGAAAGGTCACATACTGTGTGATTCCATTTTGTCATTCTTGAAATGACAAAATTATAGAAATGACGAATAAATTATTGGTTTCCAGAGGTTAGAGACTGGGATGGGGATGGCAGGATGGAGGTGGGTGTGGTTATAAAAGGATAACACAAGAGATCCTTGGGGTGATGGATGCACTAATCTACACACGTGATCAAATTACCTAAAACTAAACACACACACACACACACACACACACACACACACACATGCACATACACTAAGAAGTAGAAATAAAACTGGGAAATCTGAATAAGACCTGTGGATTATATCAATGCCAGTATTCTGGCTGGGATGCTATTTTATGCTATAATTTTGCAAGAGGTTAATATTAGAAGAACCTGTGAAAAGGATACACAAAATCTCCCAGTGTTATTTCTTAAAATCGCATGTGACTATACCATTCAAAATAAAATGTTTAATTTAAAGAAGACAACAGACATTTATTGGGTGTTTGATGTTAATAACAATTAAAAATAATAACAGGAAAGTTTTTAAAATGTATGTACAATCAAAAATGTGCTTTTAAAAATATATTAAAAATATTGTTTTGCATTATACAAGTAATTTAGGATCATTCAGAACAATTAGAAATTTTAGAATCACAATAACCAAAAACACCTACCATTTGACTGCCCAATAACAATATTTCGATATACATCCTCTTAGACAATTTTCTATACACTTTGTACATTTTTTCTTTATAAAAATTTTATTATTCAGTTTTATAATCAAGAATTTTCAGTTAATAATTATTGGCAACATTGCTGCAACTTAATACATTTACCTCTATTGTATAATTTCAGTAGCTGTTTGATATTTCTCTGGCATAAACACCCAAGAGTGCAATTGCTGGGTCGTATGGTAATTGTATGTTTAGTTTTATAAAAAGCTGCCCAACAGTTTTCCAGATTGACTGTAACACCTTTTATTCCCACCACTAATGTATGAGAGTTCAGTTTCTCAGAAGTATTTGGTGTTGTCACATTTTTATTTCAGCCATTCTGATAGGGTGTATACTGATATATCATTGTGGTTTTCAAACTACAAAGCTAATCAAATTACAATGTTCCATGCTAGAAGAGGAGGGAAAAAATTGTCCTTTCATACAGTGCTTTTAGTCAGGTTAATTCCGTTTGACATGGTAAATCCACTTCTTGGAATCTGCCCTACAAGAGATTTTTCTCATTTCAAAATCACAAAGTCACCTTCTGATTATTTAGTGTTCCAAAACAATTTGCCAATAGTTAAGGACAGCTCAGGTCACAAAGATGTTGGCCTCTTTTTTAGTGCAGATGAAGAAAGTAAAGAAATAAGAAATAAGCTTTCTGGTCCAAGGGTCAGCATCCTTAGGTCAGTCTATGTGAAGCTGTCATACGGATAGATCTGAGCTGGGTGTAGCGAGCTGTCAGGTTTCTATGAGCCCACAAGCATGAAGGCTAGACCCAGGGCCTTGGAAGGTTTTCCAGAATAATAATGGTCAGTTCAGAGACTCAGCAATGAGCCTCTCTCCTGCGGAATACTCAGCAGCTATGCAGACATTCAAGGGCAACCTGTGCAAGAATTATGCTTGTTTACAGGTGAATCTTTCATTGATAGCCATAGATATGACCACGGTATTTACTTCAAAAACCAAAAACCAACCAAACAAATAAAAAACTTCAAGAAATAAAGGTCTGGATTTTTTTAAATGGAAACTCTTCTTCCTAATATTATCTCAGATTTAATTCCTAAAAATCCTTAAGATTTTGTTAGGTATAAAATCAATGACCTGAACACAGAGATTATCAGCAGGGTCAAAGTTACTTCTCCCTGAGAAAGAATCCGGAAGCCTCTCTCATTTACTTTAAGCAGGATTAAAAGAAAAATTAAGACCTTGAAAATTCCTTCTGTCTTCCCGCCCCACGCAACACATGCGCGCCCCCCACCCCCGCCACACACACAAATGGAGGCAGAAGAAATATTAGTTTACTCCCATTGGAATTAAAGTACTGTTCTTACCTTGAGCATCAAATATATTCAACCCACAATTAGATTTAAGACATATAATTGTGTGTTTATGAATGAAGGAAGAGCCATTAGACAAACATTGCCTTATTGGTTTTCTCTATATTATTAGTAAAATCAGTTACTAATCCTTGAAGATTATTCAATAATTGTTTCCAAAACATTTAAAGGAAAATTCATGAGATGATAAGTTCTTCATGATCAGTGTCTAAGTATTGTTGCTTCTACATTTAGCTCATTAAATATTTACTTTTAGCACTTCGTATGCGCCAAACACTTTTTTTTTTCATTTTTAAAAAGTAATCTTTGTATGCATTAATCCTTTTAATCCATATAATCATGTTTTAGGTACTAAAATCAGCTTTTCTGAAGAGGAATAATAACTTTTCACATAACTTGTCTAAAGTCTTGTAGCTAGAATGGGTGGAGCCAGTCAGAATCCAGACGCAGCCAGTCCCGCTAATAACCACTGGGTTCACTGGCTCCCTGTGCCCAGAACCTTCTAGATACTTGACACTTTTTAGATAACCATGTGCCCTGTGATTCTTGATAAATATAAAACTGTCATTTCTCCAATTTCTAAAATGTCTTTCCTCTACCAAGGATATGGGCATCACAGCAAATGAGGATTAGTAATCAAAGCTAAGGAAAGTGAAGGGTGACTGAAGGAAGTCTGTCCTAGAACTCGGGCCCAGGTCTGCCCCCTGTGGGTGTGTGACTTACAGTTGCAGAGGCTGCCCAGCTAAGGGGGTGAAGGTTGGAATGCAGCTCTGCTCAGCCTGTGTAAACAAGAGGAAGGGGCACCGTACGTGGAGCTTCTGTACCCAAAAGGCACCTTTTTGAATTGGCAAACTGAGAAGTTTATAATTCACCCAAAGGTCCAGTTCCACGTGTGCTGGTAAGAAGCTCCTATCCCACTCTCAAGTATGCCCCAAACTCGGAGGGATCTTGGACAAGCCTGCTTATTTATTTATTTATTTATTTTTGCGGTACGCGGGCCTCTTACTATTGTGGCCTCTCCCGTTGCAGAGCACAGGCTCCGGACGTGCAGGCTCAGCGACCATGGCTCACGGGCCCAGCCGCTCCGCGGCATGTGGGATCTTCCCGGACCGGGGCACGAACCCGTGTCCCCTGCATCGGCAGGCGGACTCTCAACTACTGTGCCACCAGGGAAGCCCATGCTTATTTATTAGTAACCTCCTCCTCCCTCCTCCCTTAGGTTGCTTGAGGACCTAAGCACATGATTCTAGTAACTCCTTTTGAACAGAATTTGCTCTTTTTTTATCTTTTTGGATGCAAAGCTTGAATTCTGTCTATATAGTCTTTTAGGACAGGTTGACACACTGAGGAACTTTCAGCTTTCAATATATAACCATTTCTAGTCCCTGAAGGCAAAAAGAGAAAAGAAAAGAAAAGAAAAAGGAAAGGAAAGAAACCATGGAATGAAGACCATACTTTGTCTTCAACTGGGGTCTGACCCATGAAGGGTAAAAGCCTAAAATTTCAGAGCATTAGTTTACTTGCCTTTTACAGAAGCAAATTCTCCTTTAATGAAAATTCTCCAAGAACTGAAAAAAACTGAAAAGAACATAAACTGCATCTTAAGAAGTTTGATGTGTGACTTGAGGGCTTAGCAACACATCCATCATGTTCTCCTTAAGTCCCTCATATTAAATATGGCACCTCTAATAGTAATACAGGTAAATTTGCGGTTGATTTTGAATTGAAGAAAATTGGAAGGATATTTGGTGGAATCATTATGTTGTCAAGAATTCTTCACATTCTCAACAATTTGGAGGCTAATTATCCTGCTCTATGACTGTTCAGACTTTGCATTTTCCTGTGGCCCTTCTCTTTTAACCACCTCATTAGTGTTTTCTCTGAAGGATAGCAGGGGAAAGAAAAGGACACTCTACTCGGCCTTGTAGGGCAATGAAGATGGAGCTACTGACCCTCGTGAGATTCCGGCCTGGTCCAGGATTACAGATGCCTGTGATCAGCTCAGAATCCCCCTAGCTGTGAACTGACGGTATACTATAAGCATTTAAATGGAAACACCATTCATTATAAATGCATAAGCATATGTTTTATTAAACCATGTTTCATTTTCTCTTAATAAACACCTATAATATGCATAATCATTAAAATATATATATATCTTTAAAGCCTCTACTTCTGCTTCCTTCCTTCCTTTGTATCTCCTTTTCCCTTAGGCTACTAAGGCTTGTACTGGGTTGAACAGAGTCCTCCAAAAATTTATGTCCACCTGGAAAATGTGAATGTGACCTATTTGGAAATAGGACATTTGCTGATGTAATCAATTTAAGATGAGGTCCTATGGTGGGCCCTGAATTCAATGATTGGTGCCCTTCTAAAAACAGAGATTTGAAGACACAGAGGAGACATGGGGAAGATCACATGAAGACAGAGGCAGAGGTTGGAGCTATGTTCCCACAAGCCAAGAACCCCAATGATTGCCAGTAACTGGAAGCTAGAGGAGACAAAGAAGGACCCTTCCCTAGAGGCTTTGGAGGCAGCATGACCTTGCCAAAACCTCAGTTTTAAACATTTAGCCTCCGTGACTGTAAAAGAATAAATTTCTGTTGTCTAAGCCATCCAGTTTGTGGTATTTTGTTATGGAATTCTAGGAAACTAGCGCGGATAGTATCTAGAGACTTTCCCCTGGGAACAAGAGTCTTTGAGACCTTGGAGGTGCCATTGTGAAACCCAGGAAAGGTAAGATGCAAAGAAATAAATTGATGAACACAGAGAGGGCTCTGCTTTCGAACTGGGTGGATGCAGCCCCATGTGTTGGTCTGTATTTCCACCCTCCTTATTACTATTTTGCTATGTTCTAATTGTTGGTGAACTTGATTGTCTCCTAAACTGTAAGCTCTAAAAAGCAGTGTCAAAATTTGATTTACAACTGCTTTATCGCCAGTGCCCTGTATAGTACCTAACAGACAGTAATTGCTCAATAAATGTATGTGGGAAGAATGAAAGAAGGAAGGGAGGGAAGGAGGGAGAAAGGGAACAAAGCCAAGCTCTCTTAAAATGAAGTTGAATTATTCCTTCTATTGAATTGATTTCCAAAACTATTAATGATGTCAGGAAAACCTGGAAATTCACTACTATGTTCACACACTTACCAATGAGTAATTTAACCTTTTATTCTAAAATATAATTTACCGTTTGTGGTAATGAAATCATTAAATTTTGCGTCATTTGTTATGCTCAGCTTTAGAAAAGCGAAATAATAATAGAGTTTCCGTGTTAATAGGGACTCTAGAAATAACCATTTCTACCCTATTATTGTATAAATGAGAAAATACAGGCCCGGAGAGATGAAGTGGCAGGATCCAGGTTTCCTAACTCCCGGCTTTGTGTCTTTCCTACTATATCACATTGTCTTCTAAGGCATAGAAGGTGATGAATAAGACAGTCTTCATTTACAAGAATATAACTTCTAACCCTATGTCATCCCACAGTGCAAAAAACTGAATCCGAATAGAAGAAGACTTCTTAAAGTAAAGCTTTTCTCTCTCTCTTTTTTTTTTTTTTAATCACTGACAGGTGATCAGAATGAAAAACAACAAAATGGTATTTTTCCTTGTCTCAAGTACTCTCACACGGGGCCATGAATTAAGGCAAGGCCAACTTCCGTCACTCAGTTTCCTCCTCAGAATATGACAATACTTCACTCTCTTTTAGTTGCTAATTTCATCCTTAAAATATTGCTGAGAACCAAATGAAACAGTGCCTGTGAATGCTCTGCAAAAATATTTTATACATGTTTTCAGTCTCTTGTTATCCAAACATTCCCCTGGTCTCCAACCAGCCTCCCCTCAATCAGCCCCTTGTTGACGGCAGCACACACTTCATTTTTGGGAACCGTCTCTCCTTCTATTTCTTTATCCTCACCAATGAAAACATCCCTGGTGGTGTTCAGCTAAATGTCATGTCAAGCTAATTCAGTCCTATTGTTTTTCTAATTTAGAACAAAAATAAATGTTAGTTAATTGTGGCAGGCAAACATTCTTCTGACAAAGAGACCAGTGTCTCAGACAAGGGCTGGCAGGATTTTAAAATTTTACAAAAGAAGCTGCTGCATAGACGACTTGATTTCAACGTGGGGATTGTCAACGTTGACTCCTTTGAAAGAAAAATAATGATGGAATTAATTCTGCAAACAATAACACATCCAAACTTTATTCTTTGCATCAAAAATATCCCTAAAATTCATCAGGGGTCAAATCTATTTTGATCAGCTTTCCTTTTAGTATATGCTCCAATAGTGGGCCCCATAAATTTCTTCTGTTTACTGATAAACAGCTGTAATTTAAATAACATTGGGATTCATTTCCCAGGCATTTTATTAGCTTCTCTGAATTGATTAATGCTTCATAAAGTCTGCTTGAGGGGAAAAACAAAGACAGTGATTATGTATTTTGTTTTTAATTTCAATGTTATACCTTTACAGATTTATAACACAGTGCCATCTGTCGGACTAAGTGTGCTTTTTCAGCGCGGGCCAAACTTAAAACCATTCACTATGTTGGCCTCAAGAGAGCCACCAGTTATTCAAAAGGAATATTCAGTTTGAGCACAGCTTAAAGCTCCATGAAGAATATGGAGCCATAGGTAGCAAAGAAATATGCTGTTATGTTACTATGTTATAATTATGTGTTATTATGCTGTTATATTGAGATACTGCTTTATCAAAGAGAGCATTGTAGCAAGATTTCCTGATTTTGGATTTTTATACTCTCTTGAGAAATATATAGTTAGATAATCAAAGCAAATGGAGTTTGTGATAATACAGACTTCCCCAATACTCCAGAAATACCAAGGAGATGTTTGCTCTGTGCTTCCTTTGTGACTTGTAATGCCACACGTTGTAGCTCACATAGCCACAGACAACAGTGGGTAGTTACCATCTACTTGATGTCTGTCTGCATTATACTGTGGAGTTAGGAGGTCAAGGAGCTTTTCAGATCTATATTCCAGTATTAAGACTGGCAGAGCATTGGCTTCCAGAATGTGGGGAGAGTATCATAGGAGCATAGTTTTCAGACCTCTCTGCCTCATCAGCATATTATCCTTCCTGCCTCACATGAAGAAAAGTGCCCATTGGTATAAAGAGTGACATATTCAAAGGAGGCAACTATTACAGATCAAATTTGGACAGTGTTTAATACCATCCTGATCTAGAAATCTTAGTTCTAATTTCATAGCTACAGAATGAATTTAAAACATTCAATCCACTGTTGTTATCTCCCTTGCAAATATTACATTATTTTTCTGTTTTGTACTTGTCTTAAATACTCACATGTGATCAGAGTGTGTTAAAGGAAGGGTCTTCATTTGAGAACATTGGTCCAGAGGATATCATTTTCCAGATCTTTTTCATTGGTAAAATCTCTTATAATAGATTTGCCTGTAAATATCTTGAATTCATAAATAGTCCTTTCTCTTCTTTATAAAAGAAATCCATATGCCTTATCTACTATAAGTTTTGATATGGTGATTTGCCTAGGATTTGAAAGGTCTTATAAACCTCTATGTTTGGGGGTGGAATGGAATGGGGGATATCAAACTCAGTAATAGAAATGTATCTTCACGTTTCTGAATTCAGATATATGGTAGCCTGGTATAGAAATACTAATAATGTTCATTTATGTTTTTCTTCTACTCCAACTTTTGAGCTTTTTTTTCAAAGAAAGTATTCCTTTTGAAGGAGAGACTCCTGAAAACAAAACAAAAAGAAACCTTTTAAGAAATATTTAACATTAAAACAGTATTTTTTCATTAATTTATACCTAAGAAGTTCGTTCCAGCTATTCTTTTTTTAAAACTTACTTTATCGAAGTATAGTTGATTTACAATGTTGTGTTAATTTCTTCTATACAGCAATGTTATTCAATTATAAATATAATATACATTTTTCTTCATATTCTTTTCCATTATGGTTTATCACAGTATATTGTATATAGTTCCCTGTGCTATACAGTAGGACCTTGTTGTTTATTCATCGCATATATACTAATTTGCATCTGCTAATCCCCTTGGCAACCACAAGTCTGTTCTCTATGTCTGTGAGTCTGTTTCTGTTTTGTAGATATGTTCATTTGTGTCATATTTTAGATTCCACATAAGTGATATAAGTGATATCATATGTTATTTGTCTTTATCTAGCTTACTTCACTTAGTGTGATAATCTCTAGGTCTGTCCATGGTTGCTTCAAATGGTATGATTTCATTCATTTTTTATGTCTGAGTAGTATTCCGTTGTATATATGTACCACATCTTCTTTATCCATTCATCTGTTGATGAACATTTAGGTTGTTTCCATGTCTCGGCTATTGTGGATAGTGCTGCTGTGAACATAGGGGTGCGTGTTTCATTCTGAATTATAGTTTTGTCTGGCTATATGTCCAGGAGTGGGATTGCTGGATCATATGGCAACTCTATTTTTCATTTTTTGAGGAATCTCCATACTGTTTTCCATACTGGCTGCACCAATTTACATTCCCACCAACAGTGTAGGAGGGTTCCTTTTTCTCCACACCTTCTCTAACATTTTTTATTTGTAGATATTTTTTAATGATGGTCATTCTGACCAGTGTGAGGTGGTACCTCGCTGTAGTTTTGATTTGCATTTCTCTAATAATTAGCAATGTTGAGCATCTTTTCATGTGCCTGTTAGCCATCTGTATGTCTTCTTTGGAGAAATGTCTATTTAAGTTTTTGCCCAGTTTTTGATTGGGTTGTCCAGCTATTCTTAAGATCCAGCCCTTGGACCAGTCATTATTTGAAAAGATTATTCCTATGAGCTGACAAAGGAATATTTTAATCATGAGGATTTTTAAAATGTAACCAGAATGTTCCCTGGGACTACCAAATTTGTATATTATATCAGATAATACCCAAGGATAAATTTTATATGTTATTATTTTCACATTCACTGTGTATTATTCAACAAGGTAGTCATAAACAATTTGTCAACTCATACCATAAAACTGTTATTCCTATCATAATTAATCCTCATCTTATTTACTTTTAAATATGATCACTTTTTCTACCTCCAAAAAAGATACTATGTTAGTTGTCAGATGATTAGTTTTTGCTATATGCCTTTTTATATTAAACAAAATTTTCGATAAGGTTTCATTTCACTACTGATATATTTCCACTTTACTTTCATAATTATCAAGTTTTGAAATATATGTCATTTTAGCTGTGCACTATTGATAATGACAATAATAATAATTCTTTAACTCAATTCAGAGGAATTTTATAATATATGGGATCTCTGTTAATAAAACAAATATAAACAGAGTTATAGATACAGAGAACAAACAGATGTTTGTCAGTAAGGAAGGAGGTAGGGGAGGAGAGAAATAGGTGAGGGAGACTAAGAGGTACAAATTTCTAGTGGCAAAATAAATGCGTCATGGGTATGAAATGTATAGTATGGGGAACCTTCTAGTGGCAAAATAAATGCGTCATGGGTATGAAATGTATAGTATGGGGAATATAGTTAAGAAAAAATCCAATTAAATGGCAACAGTATATGAAATGAAGATATATGCTGAAAACTCTCAAAAAAAATCACTCAGAGATTGGAAAATACAATAATGGCTCTCATGTACTTTACCTTTGATGTTGATAAATATTGTTCATGTTCCAGATATGAGTTTTTCAGGTACTTTGTTAAAATTAATAAAACTATAATTATATAAGAATTGATATGTGCATGAGAATAAATACAAATATATAAATTTATATACATTTATGCATTTATTTTTTATTTAAAGTAGTTAAAGGAACTCACCATTTAACTATGAACATACTGTTTTAAATTATGAATTACAATAGTATCAAGAACTTTCACCTTCCTTTATCTGCCTTTCCTAGTTCATCCACTTACAGCCTCCCTTCCCAAACACAATCAAAATCTTAAATTTTGTGTTTGAGGTTTATAAAAGTTTAATCATGCTGTGTTCTACAAAATACAATGATCAGAAAAGAAAAATATGTTCCTGATCATTCTCTTCAAGGGTTTTCTCCATCTTCACGTCTCGTGCACTGAATAACTCTCTGTCCATTTTAATCATATTCTATTAACATTTTCTTGTGGTATAAAAGAAGACAAAACTCAATAGCCCCAACTCAAAAGGATGGCCTGAGTCCAAGTTGGTTGGCAACAAAATGACCATCGCTTTGAGTATTTTAGTTTTCAGTTTCACATCACCCATTTGCTAAATGATTATAGAAATAGAAGAGATATCTAAGGAAAGATGAGTTGTTAATTTAATATTTTATAATTAAAAGTTAGTATATGTTTGCTATTTTAAAAATATAGAGGTAAGAATTTAATTACAATTATAATTTAAAGAGAAGAAAATGGATAAATCCATAATCTCCCCTTTCCAGTTACTATTCATATGTCTCTGTATTAACCTTGTAAACAGCCTTGAATTTAGCCTTGCATCCATTTTTAGGTAGATGTGCATAAACCATTTTAGGATTCTTTAAAGCATAGTTGGTGACAAAAAAACAAAACAAAACAAAACCAAAACAGGTGTGAGCAACAGTGCCTCAGAGATTCTAGAGGTATAGGAACTAAGCACACTAAGAGGTGTGCTTCTTCTATGTTACAGGTGCTATTTTAAGTATTCTAATGGCAATAGCTCATTTAATCTTTAAAAAAAGCAAACAAGCTAGATACTGTCATTTTCTTTTTGTGGAAGTGAACAAATTTATTTCCCAGGGTTAAACAGTTTGTCTCTGTGCTAGAACCAAGACTTAAATCTATGTCTGTCTCTAAAATCTTGGTTTCTTCCAAGGAATCAGAAGGAAGAGTACTCTACAAACACTATGCTCAGATGGAAGAGGTGGCCGCCTTTTTTTTTTTAACATCTCTATTGGAGTATAATTGCTTTACAATGGTGTGTTAGTTTCTGCTTTATAACAAAGCGAATCAGCTATACATATACACATATATCCCCATATCTCCTCCCTCTTGCATCTCCCTCCCACCTTCCTACCCCACCCGTCTAGGTGGTCGCAAAGCCCTGAGGTGATGACCCTGTGCTATGTGGCTGCTTCCCACTAGCTATCTGTTTTACATTTGGTAGTGTATATATGTCCACGCCACTCTCTCACTTCATCCCAGCTTACCCTTCCCCCTGCCCTTGTCCTCAAGTCCATTCTCTACGTCTGCCTCTTTATTCCTGTCCCGCCCCTAAGTTCTTCAGAACTTTTTTTTTTTAGATTCCATATATACGTGTTAGCAAGGTGACCGCTTTTTGAAAGGAGGGTAGAGAGAAAAGAAAGGCATTTGTACTCATTGCCTTTTGAAGTGCCTGTCAATTTTCTCAACCAAATAGAATTATTCAGTGTGACAGTAAATCCATTAAGTTGGATCACAGTGGCCTCTTCTGGTGAAAACTGAGAGTATCAGAAATCGTCATTAAAAATTATAAATAATTATTAAATATGAATTTTAAATGAAGTATACATAATTAATTTCTACATATTTTCAAATTAAACTGCCTTGTGAATACTAATTTAAAACGTGATAGTTTGTATAGCAGCTCCTTCTGGGATGGTTTTCCTATATGTCATCTAAATGTATTATGTTACAAGGAAAGCATATTACACAGGAGAAACACAAAGATGGGTCTGATCAGTGCTGCTATCTTAGGTAAATTTCTAATTCTTTCAAGGCCTCAGTTTCTGAGAAATAAGGAACGTTGTGATAACAAAAGCAAGAGCTCTCACAACGACTACTATACTTGATGATCATGGTATACAAACAAATACCATACATATTATCACAATGATTCTCATAATAATCCTGTGAGATTCACAGGGTGAAGTTACAGATCCCAAATTATATTAGAGGATACTAAGACTAACATAGATTCCATATTTTGATAAGTATATCTCTTAGTAGTGAATCCAAGTTGTAAACCAAAATCTCCTCATTTGAAGTTGAGTTGACCTTCTGCTACAGAAGAGTATTTGTGAAGAGGTAGTGGATCCCATCAGTCTCTGCCTGTGAAAACCTTTGTCAACTCGAGTTTACTATATTTGCTATCATGATACACTCGACAATGTCAGGGTAGAAAATTACTCAGTCCAGTGTTTTTCAAAATGTGTCTCTCTCTTGAGCCTTCACGTTCTTCTCATAAACAAGAAGTAATTAAATGACAACATTCCAGTCCCCTGCCCCATGTTAACTTTGTTTCAGACAGAGTACAGTCAGGGAATAGACACCACACAAGAATTTGAACAGGGAATGTGTAACATCAAGAATTATTATTTAGAAACAACGGATTCATTTTAAATGGTAAAGAGAACTCTAAATAACCTAGCTTTGAGGAAGAATATGCAAGGAAGAAAATAAACTTGGAAGTGGGGAGCCCTCACCAAGCGTGGGATTTAGACCTTATTGGAGAAGCTGTGGTTAAAACTCCTTATGGAGTTGTTGTCCTGGGCCTTGGTTGTTCTGGGCCAGGCTGGTCCACTGCTGCTCAATCAAGGCTGGTGGGCAAGAAACCACAGCTTGCAGTGCATGCAGGAAACACCCTTCCGTGTTGCAGGTGTGTGGGAAGCCAAGAATTGCAGCTGGGCATGGCAAGCAGGAGATAGCCCTCTGGGATGCAGGCAAGCCCAGTGTGGGAAGCCAACAGCTGGAGTACCTGTGAGACTCATTGGCAATTTACCCATAAGATTCTGAGGTTTAACCTGAAGTCCATGAAGGTGTGGGTAAAACTTAATTGGGGTAAACATCACTGCATATCCCCAGATATGTCAGTGGCTTCCACGAAGAGAACAAGAAGAATAAATTAAAAGTTACCTTAACCAGAAAAAGAAATCCCTTCCTCCTGCAACGTCTCTTCAGCACTCACTCTCTACTGAAAAATCGGAATGCCCTGTTTGATGCTAAAGTGGAATGCTTACAGGGTCCAGCCCCATTATCACAGAGCAGGTAATGAAGGACATATTTGGAGCTGAAAGGCAGTAAAGTGATAAATAGTACAGGCCTCAACCAGAACAGTTCAGTTCCCATAGGTTTTATATGTTAGGGGACAAAAGAAGTTCTGCTTGACCAAAAGAGAGAGAGGGATATATATATATAGAGAGAGAGAGAGAGAGAGATTCCACTAATTTAAAAAATGTGTTGGAAACTGCCAATGTTATTAAATCTGCTCTACTTCATAGCTTAGAAAATTGAGGTCCAGAGAAGGAAAATGGAATAACCTGGGACGCACTGTCTGTTAAAGGCAGATCAAGGGTTAGAACCCAAATTTCCAAACGTATAATCCCTAAACTTCAGTTAAGCCTTTCCCATATTATTCATATGGCCTCTCTGACCATACAGAGAAGATAAAGATACACTTTAGTAAGCGTGTGTCTGGACAGTGTTAGGCCTTATGGCTAGACTATCATATTAAATATAAGGCCAACTAGAGGAATTAGGTAACTGATACTACAATATGTATGATCCTTGAAAACGTTTACCCAAATTACTAAAAGAAGCTAGTCATGTCCACCAATGGATGAACGGATATACATACATACATATATATATATATATATATATATATATATATATATATATATATATTTATACACACACACACACACACACACGGGGATACTACTGAGCCATAGAAAGGAATGAAATCTTGCCATTTGTGACATGGATGTACCTTGAGAGTATTATGCTTAGTGAAATAAGTCAGACAAAGACAAATACCATGTGATTTCACTTATATGTGGAATCTAAAACACAAAGCAAACAAACAAAATAAAGCTCATAGATACAGAGAACAGATTGATGGTTGCCAGAGGGGAGGGGGTTTGGGGAGGTGAGTGAAACTGGTGAAGGGAATCAAGAGGTACAAACTTGCAGTTATAAAATAAATAATTCATGAGGATGTAATGCACAGTATGGTGACTATAGTCTATAATATTTTACTGAAAATTTGAAAGTTACTAACAACGTAAATTTTAAAAGTTCTCATCACAAGAAAAGAATTGTAACTTTGTATGGTGACAGATGTAACTAGACTTATAGTGGAGATCATTTCACAATGTATACAAATATCGAATCATTATATCATACACTTGGAACTAATATAATGTAATATGCCAATTATATTTTAATAAAAAGAGAAGCTAGTTTTCAAAGGACCACATATTGTATGGTGTTACTAATATGAAATATTGAGACTAGGCAAATCTATAGACACAGAAAGCGTATTAGTGGTTCTCTAGGGAGAAATGCTGCTCTTATAAAACATATTCTAAGATCGGGACTTGGCAGTTTAGTTGTGGTAGAATGTTGAGAACTGACAGACCCTGAGTAAATAACCTGAGTGTTACCAGGTGAAAGTGAACAGCTCAGTAGAGACTGTGTAGCTGCAAACCACCTGGGCTTCAGCCAGGGATCCCTGGCACTGGCGTCCCACTACTCTTAGTCAGGCAGAAGCTGAGTTTCACTTGAGACTAAATGATGGGACCTTCTGGTATCAGGCAATCTGGTTACTGAGTCCATTCTTAAGGGTTATCTCAGAGTTTCTGCATTTTTGGCAGGTGGCAACACAGAAGCAACAAGAATTTCTGACGTGTAGACAAGTATAAGCAAATATAAGGATCCTTAAGAATACTGACAGCAGTTAGCCCTGGCAAAAGTACTAGAGTTTCTGCTAAGTTGGCAAGATTGAGCTATGTAATTTGGGTAATAAGGGAAATGTGATATTGACACACGTTGGCAGGGTCAGGAACATGGTAGCAACTCATGTTATTTGTAGTCCTCATAAGAATCCTCCAATGCGTATTATGTGTGTTTTACAATTTAAGAAATTGATACTTGTACAGGTTAATACATAGTCCAAAGTGTCCAGGCTAATAAGTAGAGATGCGTGCACTGACATCCAGCCTTACGAAGATCAAGCCTATTCTAAGCGGTCCAGGTTCTATGGGGTCTTTAATGTTTATGGGTATTGAGGTTCTTGAAAAGTTATTGTAGTCCCGTGCCTTGGGCCACATTTCAAAATTTCTTGCTCTATCGTATAATATCACTTATATGTGGAATCTGGAAAAAATGATACAGATGAACTTATTTGCGAAGCAGAAATAAAGACACAGACGTAGAGAATGGACATATAGATACCAGGTGGGGAAGGAGGGGGTGGGATGAATTGGGAGATTGGCATTGACATATATACACTACTATGTATAAAACAGATAACTACTGAGAACCTACTGCATAGCACTCAGTGCTCTGTGGTGACCTGAAGGAGAAGGAAATTCAAAGAAGAGGGGTTGTATGTATACGTATAGCGGATTCACTTTGCTGTACAGCTGAAACTAACAACACTGTAAAGCAACTATAATCCAATAAAAATTTTTAAAAATTTCTTGCAGTTGCATTTATCAGCAATACTCCAAGAACCCCCGAGTGCTTCAGAATAACTCTTTTATTAAACTCACTTATTACTGGTAAGTTCATTTTATAGCACAAACTTCAGTTGTTGCAGTTCTAGACCAATTGCGCATGTTCAGTCTTCCTCCGAATGTGAGGTAAACACCCACATTACTTGGTGCTTCATATTTAGGGGGATTGCAAGTGTTGCTCTGACACAACAGAGTGGATATTGACTGAGCATCTTGTGGCACAAATAAGGTTTCCTTTCCTGTTCACATGCAACCACACTTCTGTAATCAAGTGGACAGCAAATGGCCATTAAGCAAAAATGCATGAACACACATAGGTAACATTTAACACAAATGTTATTTTTAAAATGGAATTTCTTTTAGCCCTTTGAGAATTGCAGCGCAATTCTTTCCTTCTCCTCTTATTTTGAGAACATGTCCAGACTGTCAACATAGTAGAAGAGAAGGGTCACTTGGAAATGCCCTGAAAGTCAGAGCTTGTGCCACTGAGCTTGTGGCCTCTGCTTTTCAGCGCCAGCACAGCTGATTCTTCAGAAAAGATTCTCGAGTTTCATTTAAATAAATGGAGTTGAAAAAAACCCATTAAAAAAAGCCTTTCAAGGTCAAGCTTACTTCAATTTCTGTTTACACTGGGTAGAATTTTTACGGTTTTGGCTTAAAACAAAGTGAGACAAGTCAGCAGCCTATACTAGGCTTATTAGTATAGCTATGATCCCTGGTTTTCCACTTTCAGTTCTAAATAAATATACCCCCCCCCCCGAAGTAAAGGGCTTGTTTTTTTTCTGATTGTGGGTGTTTATCTCCTCTTTCCCTCCTGTCTTCCCTTTGACCTGACTGGAGGGGGCTCTGAATTTGAGCAGGCTGAGGATGTGCTGAAGGTAACTTTGTCCGGGAATGTTTCCAGTTTTGCAAAGTGGAGAATAATACTTCCCATCAGTACTTCCAGTTAAGCATTTCCAACATTCTGCTCTGTGTCTCAGCTGTCAGTGTCGATGTCTTCCATCATACAGCTGATGTGAAACCTCTTCGAGGAACTCTTACTGGATGTCCAAATTGGACTCATTGTCTTTCAGTGTTTTCATCATAACTGACAATGCTTTTTACGAAAATTCTGATAAAGCTGAATTGCAGTTTCCTATCCATCTGTCATCCCTATCACTAAATTGTAGATTGTTGAGTGAAAGGATGAGCCCTGTACACTGAGTAGGCCCTTAATAACTCTTGTAGAATATATAAAATTAACTAGCAATGTGTGCGTTAAAAAAGCATTGGTACTGTTTCAAAGTATCCTTAACACAGGCTGATAAATGAAGTAGCCTCTTCCCATGCGTGGATCTGGTTTGATGAAACCAGGTCCAACAGCCATGGCTCATGTAATATCCCCAGATAAACTAAGGAAGCTCAAAGGCAGAAGAGCTAATGGAGAAATTAGATCTAGTTATAAACTGTATCTTTTAGTTCCCATCTTAGCCTCTGGTAACCTCTCATATCTATTCTATGGTAGCACAGTTGTCACCTCCTCCTGAGCTTTTCCTGAACCTGGCAGGCTGAACACCCGTAGTTCTCAGCACTCACTTAAGAATGCAGATAGGTTGGGATGAATAACCAAGCCCTGAATTCAGCTGACCCCAAACAACTTTTAATGATTGACTCACTGTGCAAAATAAGGAATTTCAGTGTGGTTTAGTATAGCTTATTTAATCATTGCCTTTCTATAGTTGTATAGGCTGTTTCACTGGAATTGTTAG
Source organism: Delphinus delphis (assembly GCF_949987515.2). Lineage (NCBI taxonomy): Eukaryota > Metazoa > Chordata > Mammalia > Artiodactyla > Delphinidae > Delphinus > Delphinus delphis. The sequence goes on from NC_082694.2 coordinate 80,682,420, forward strand.
AATTCTTAAAATGAAAAGTTCTTCTTTTGGTGATAATCCTTCTTCTTTACATTAAAAATGTAAAAGTATCCCTTACATTATACACTTAAAAGAGTCTGTGATTTCACTTAATAATTCTCTATGTCTCTACAGGATCTTAATTCTCTTAAATATTAATTTTTTTTCCTGTCTATTCAAATGACAGTTTCAAAGAATCTTTCTTTTCTCTTTGTGTATTAACCTTTCGGTGCCAGATCCTTTGATGTTACACTCTGCTGGCTCAGCTCCATATTCTCAGTCCCTCAGGGGTTGACAGGATGCGGCTTTGGAATCTCACTAACTGAACGCCCTCACACAGGCCCACTGACTCAGTGAGTGTAGCCCTCCCAATTTCCAGGTAATATGTGAGCGTCCCTTGTCACCCACCTGCAGTCCCACCCGTGCTCTCTGAAGTTCTATCTTATTTCCCACCACATGTTTCTCTCCTGTTAAGGCCAGTTCAGTCTACCTCACCTAAAGGAGTCCAGGAGAGTAGCTCCGTGCTCTCTTGAAGCTACAGTCGTTTTCACAATCCACGACATCTGTCTTTGTCTTCTTCTTCTGAGCACAAACAGAAAAGGGAAATGGCATATCCCACCGAAGTTGCCACAGTGCTAGTGACCAACGTAAGGGCTACTGTTGGCATAACCGTCAACGTCCATGCCCCTGATCCCCAAAGGGAGGGCTCTTGTGCCTGGCCAAGGCTGTTATCACCTAATTAATTGCTGCAGAAACTGCTAGGATGCACTCACAATTTTCTAGATCTTTACCTTCTACTTACTTTTTCATCACAACCCTACCTGGAATTTAAGTACAGTTCCCAAGGGACTAAGAAATGGACAATTTTAAGAAACAGACAAGTCTGCTTCCCCAAATCAGACTCTAGGCTCCCCCAACAAATCAGACTTGAAAACACACCCTGCCATGCCTGAACGTAGCAGTAAACTAGGTGAGGTTAAACTTTAAACCCATGTTTTTTAAAAAATTCCTTGATTTCCTCTTTTGCATTTGCCCAATGCATAGTAGTTTCTTGAAGCCACAGCCCTAGCTTGTGTCCTTCGTTATTTCACACGTAAACTGTAGGTCCTACACTTTCATCAACCCCACAGCAGCACGGAGGTTGCTACACAGAGCAGGCAACTCTCAGGCAGGAGCCTGCAGCTAGTCACAGTGTCATTGATCCACAGTTGGTCATATGAGTGAAGAGCTGGGAACTCCATCTTTTTTAATGAGGCCTGATCTAGGCCATGTCATATACATTAGTTATAGCAGTGGAGCCATTAAGGAACAGAACATGTAGGAATATTTTCTCAATGGCCCCTGAAGGACAACTGGAGACCTTCATTTTCAAGATTATATTGATAATTAACCAAGAGAAAACCTAATCCTGGGGAGGTGCCAGACCTTTTTAAACCATTTGAGGCAACAAAAGAAAGCTCTAATTCCGGACGAGAAGACAAAGCTTCGAGTATGAAAAAGAGCAGGGACTCAGAATCAGACGTTCCTAAATCTTTACCTTGTATCTACAACTATAAAGTGATCTTAATGACACTGTCACCATCAATGAACCATAGTTTCATCATTTATAAAATGATAATTATTTGCAGGACTGTTCTAAATAATTCAGATGATAAATATAAAGTAACCTGCATAGTTCCCATACCATGGAATATATTCAACAACTAGAAGGTATTATTTTTAAGACTTTATTATTATTCTCTAGCCAATGCTCACTAGCCATTAAAATATCCCTAAGAAAATTTCCATTAGAATTATAGAATACAGAAAAAATATTCAAAAAATGGTGCTAGCAATCACTTAGTCCAGTGAGTTGAGGGAATTTACACATCTTCCATCCATGAAAGATGCCTGAATGTCAATTGCACATCGATCTAGTTTTTAATTGAAATCAGGGAGACAAAGTTGAATCAATAATAAGTACTGTATGATTCCAACTGTATACCATTCTGGAAAAGACAGAACTATGGAGTGAGAATGAGTAAGTTAGCAGCAATTGTTTTTTGTTCTTTCCAAAAGTAATGTTTATTGAGCAATTACTATGGGCATTTTGTCCCGGGAAGAGGACTGAAAGAAGAATAATGATTCCTTGGCCAAGTGGGTTTTAACCCACAACTTCTGAGGGCGAGGTCCATGCTCACTTTTCTTTCATCACACAGTGGGCCCTTTCTAACCAGTTCTAGGACCTGTTCCTTCTCTCCTTTGTCAGCAATATGCCTCAGGCCATTGCCTTTCAGCTAGATCTTGTTTTCTTCCTCCAGAAACACAAAATGCAAGAGCAATGGCAAAAGGGCAGAAATAAGTTAATAGCAAATTACTCAGAGTCACCCCTGGGAAGAGCAATGTTTATAGATCGTTAGTAAAGAGACTTGCTAAGGATTATTAGACAAATCAGTAGTCAAAGTCTATTTCTTTTAATGACATAGTTTCAAATGTGAAATCCAACTGAGTGACTTCCTTACTTTTGACAATAATCATCTATTTTTGTATGTCATAGCTATTTTGTTTATATGTTCAGCTGGATTTAGTTAGGATTGGAGAAGTATGATTCCTTCCTTCCTTCCTTTTTTCTTTCTTTCTTTTCCTTCTCTCCTTTCCCCCTTTCTTCTTTCCTTCCTTCCTTTCCTCCCTCCTTCTCTCTCTCCGTCCCTTCCTTCCTTCTAAAATTGCCCCTCACAGTTTCTTAATTCTCAGTAGGTTCACAGACTTAATGTCACCTCTAGCATAAGCCAAGCACGTGTTACCTCCCAGTGTCTCATTTAGTGATGAAGCATTGACTGAAAGGAAGGGGAACTCTTACATTTTCAGAAGTGACATATGGGAAAAGAACCTTGAGACAGGGGTGCCTGTATATACACCCCTATGCGTGCTGGCTCCGTGGGCCAGTGATGACTTTGCGTTGATTCTGAATCACACGGGAAGTTGCATCGGTTACTGCCTAGGGATCCACTCTAACCCCTGGGGAAGACAGAGCTGGGATTCTACTCACAATACATGCTCTTTAGTGGACAAAAAGTGTTTTGTATGTAAGTAAGCCTAAACTTCTAATCTAAGCTTCTTTTTAGACAGATAATGAAATTGAGGCCTCCTGAGGGAAAATGGCTTGCTTAGGGCCACAGTGCCTTGAGTTTTAATATTTATAAAAATATTAAACTAGAACAGAGGTCCCTTGGGAGATGCCAGTACCCTACTGTAGTTACTTATCATGCAGTGACCAGAACGATAAAGGGGCAAACCCTCTTCATTGCTCCCAAATTGAATCACTAACAGCAACACTTATCACCTCACTTTCTGGCTTGCTTTGTCCAAAAGACAAGAATGCTGGGATGAAATTGGATAAAGGTCAAGGGACCCCAGTTCTAATGTATCATCACTACCTTGTTCTCTTAATATCTGAAAGGTTCCTTTTCCCCTCTTATTAAGAATCTGAAATATGTCATCACCTCATTGTGGTCACTTTCCTTAAAGCTGAGTTGTGCTTTCAGGGGGGCTGGCTGGATGATATTGTGAGTATAGACAGTGGCTGCCTTCAAAATTATTCCCTTCCGTCCTACATTCTCCCTCCACACCTGGAATAGTGTGATAGGATCATTCCTATGTGATTTGACTATCATGTCCTTTCAGGAAAGCTCCTCTCCAATAGGCAGCTATGGTCCTCATTGCAAACTTATGTGATGGGTCGTCTTCCAGGCCCCGCAGTCACTCACACATGCCTGGCATTAAGAATGGATATAATTGAGATTCCTAAAACGATACTCACCACATCAGTTAAAGGGGTTTTCACTATACTCTACTGAAAGCAAAGATACTGAAGGGTATTCAGTAGATAGGCAAAATGAATTAGCATTTTAAAAACATTCTTCTTTAAATTAGGACCTGTAAGAAGGACAGGTATATGGCTGGACACAGAGTAATCGTGAAAGTTCAGATTTACAATTATGAGTCCTGGACTACATCAATAGGTAAGAAACTTTTTCAGAAATGCTAAGAAGGAATGGTTGAAGGTTTGGATATCAAATAGAGGTATGGAGAGAAGGAGAGAAGGTTTAGAAGGGGAGAAACTTGAATTAATGGTGAAGTGTCTTAAAGTAAGACATGTCCCCTCTTTGGCACTCAACATAGTAAACACAATAGTTAAGTGATTGATACATTGACATTAAATCAGACACATATATAATACTTTCACCTACCTTCACCCAGACTTTTAAAGAGCAACAGAGAACATCATTATCACTTAAATTTGTTGTCTCTTTGATGATTACTTAAGTTTTTCACAAGTAGATTTTAGGAGATGAAAGGTTAAAGCAAAAGAAAAAAATGTTACAGTGAAATATAGACATTCATGAACAGAAGATGTACAGAGACATGTAGTATGCAGTGAACCGTGGCGTTCGGGATATGCTGAGACCAGATGGTGGGATGCCTTGAATGTCATACTTAGTGGCTTGGATTTGGTAGGGAATGGGACATGATTTAGGGGTTTTAAAGGAAGAGTGATGACATAAAGTGATTCAGAAAGAACACAGTGATTGCGGCTGCTTGTTGGAGGACTGATTTGAAACAGTAAGACCCAAAATAGAGATACTGTTAGGAGAAGTGTAAGAAATAGGGGGAAATATCAGAGATTTAATTAGATAGCGACCCGCCACATTAAAATATGTCTTCACTGCTGCTGACTCCTTCAGATAACGTGTATCATTTTTATCATAAATAGAGCTCATAAGGCTAATTAGAGTTTCTTATGTGCCTGGCACTATGTTCTCAAACAAATTAACTCATTTTATGTCCACAAGAACCATATGAACAAAATTCTCTTACTAGCCCTCTTGTACAGATGGAGAGACTGAGTCAGAGAATGGTTAGGTAGCTCTTCCAGTGTCATACAGCTGGGAAGTGGCAGATGTGGGATTCAGGTCCAGGTTGATCAGGCTCCAGGGTCTTTCCTAGGCAAGCTCATCCAAAGCGGATCATTCTCTAGATTTTGCTAAGGATACAGATGGAGGTAGCCTTCTTTCTTGTTTCTTCCCCATACCCCAACCTTTATCTATTCCTTTAGTGTCTAATTCACTAAATGTGGAGGGGAAAATGGTCTCTCTCCCATCCCCACACTGAGTCTATGGGCTTTCAGGATCCTTGAACTGACTGAGGTTAGACACAGTTTGACTTGGTAGCTTCAGATTCTTAAATAATGTTTCCACTCTACTCTCTTGAGCTTACACTGACTGTAACTGCCTTGTGTTACTCAGTATAATTGATGCAATTTACATGAATATCAGCCCAAAAGAATATTATATTGTTACCTTATTGTAAATGCTTAGAATTGACCTTAAATATCTTTCATTTTAGAGTACTATTATCGTCCCTTAAACTAAAACATCTAATCAAGAGATTTTGACCTCTGAGACTTGGTTCCACACTTGTAATATGTTTACATCATGGGCATTTTCTACCATAAATCTCTCCTGCATGGGAAATCCTACAGGTAGAAAGGAGCAAAACTATAAAAATAAATCAATCATTTTTGACTATTCTTCTTTCAAAATGTATTCAGAATACACTCTGAGCTCCTCTCACCTGACCCAGGCAGGAAATGGCTTTTCAGAATAACTCTCTTCCATAGGACCAAGTCAGGTCAGCAACAGAAAGAGCTTGTCTAGTTAAAGGACCACAGGGATCTGCTGCCTCTGATCTGAAGCACACTCATAGTTTGTCTGAACTCTATTCCAAGTTGAGGCCAAATTGAAAATAATAAAACTCATCTGAAAATAGCTTCTCAGATCCTCCTCCGTTTTTTTCTCTCTCTCTCTTCCATTAAATATTCTAGTCCTAGGGGATTTCAAAAAGAAAGGCCAGGATAGCTTAGAAAGCATACCTTAACATAAAGAGTAGAAAGATTTATATGACAGGAAAACAAGCTCAGATAATGGCTAGAAAATGAAGATTAGTGTGCCCGTGAGAGGACTTGATTATAAAACCCCTGCCCTATCACATCAGGCATCTAGCATAGAAATGGCTAAGCAATGGTAGAGAAAAGTGAGGTAAACCATTCTGTGAGAAAGCAAGGAAACTATAATTACTATCTATAATTTTTCATAACCCTTAAAATATTGAAAAACCTTAAATGCAAGAGAGTTAGTGATCACAACAAAAAGAAGCTTCTTATATAAACCTCTTATAGCCAGCCTCTTATATAGAAATATGAATATGCCTTATTAAAAAGTTATGAAAGTATAAACACTTCTACTCACTTAAAAATTAAACCTGATGTAGACAAATTTTGAGTAATCATCTCTGCTGATATGTTTGAATCAGCATTCCAGTTATAAAAAATGCACGTTCACTTACAGTTTATAGAAATGGTAAAAGTCAAAGTTCACCTGATGATGTAGGGTGTTAACAGTACAAAACAATGTGCAGTATTTTCACGCACCAAAATGCGATTTCAGTCTTGAAAGTTGAACACTAAGAGCCTCGGGCCCTGTGTTTCTGAGTGGTGTGTTGGTATGTTGGGGGGGGGGGGAAGGGGGTTCTATATATAATTATAGTATGGAATGAATAATAAGAAGAAGAAGAATTAATATTTTTAGAATGTACTATGTGACAGACACCGTGCTCATCACTTTACATGCTTCAGTTTACCCAAAGATCAATGAAAATAGACTTCTGTGCCATCTCTAATATTTTAGCCTAGACATTGGCAAACATTTGCAGTGATAGGACACTCACTGCAGAAACTGGATATTGGTCTATACCAGAGACATCTGCTTGTTTCTCAAACACAAAGCTAGCTTACCACTTAAGGAAGGGTAATTAAAACAAGAGATTAAACTTTAAAAATGTGATTTCAAATCTTAGCTATGTCAGTTCTTACCTATACTATTGAGAAAGTCATTATTAACTTCCTGAGCCCTCAAATATCTAATGGTGGGTCATGATACCTACCCTGTGAATCTCACTGATACATTTTAAAGTAGAAATTAAATGATGTTTATGAAACTTCTTTGAAAATTATAAAATACCAGAAAATAAAGTTGTCATTTTTTTTCTGTATCTACAAACCTCTCTGATTTGCTAGTGCTCTGTAAATAGATACAATTGGCTCAACATCTAGAACAAACTTCTGGTGTTTATTAAAATTTGCATTATGATGAAGGATGGAAGCAAACAGCCAGCAGCATCTCAACTTGCCATCTTCTTAGTGCCTTGAAATTGCAAAGATTTTTACATCATGCTCATGCAGAGAAAACACATAGGAGGAACCACATCTGTTATGTCTGCTGCACAAGACACATTTATTTTTTCTGATTCTGCAACGTGCAGTGGGTCGTTCTTCTGGTCTCACCTGAGGTCACTCCTGCTGTTGTCATCATCTGAGGGTTCAGCTGGGGTCGAGGAGGGGGGGTGAGACGATCCAGGATGGCCTTCATCATATGGTATTTCAGCTGCAATGGCTACAATAACTGGGGCCTCTCTGTCCACATGGTCTCTCTAGTAAGAGAGTGAGACTTCTGTACATCATGGTGCAGGACTTCAAGGGGGTGAAAACGGAAGGTGCAAGGCCTAGAGGTCATTATCAACATCAGTCACAGGGCCAGATGAGATTGCAGGGCAGGGGAATACTCCACCTCTTGATGGGAGGGAGGCAAGACCACATCGCAAAAGAGCATGCAGGAAGCCAGGGATTACTAGGCCAGCTTTGAAAATGTCTTCCTCACTAGTTTAGTCCCTTGTGCAAGCTATGGGTGATCTCTGCCAGAGAACCCTCCTTTCTGTGGTCAGGGCTCACTGTGACATAGGGGAACTGTGCCATTCTAACACAGACAGGAGAGGTGCAGTCATCCAACTGATTACACTCATCCTCACTGATGAAAATTCTATTGCCTGCTTTTTGGAGAAGTGATTCCGGCTCCTTTCCATTGCAAAAAACTAGCAGAGACTGAATGCGACAAGGAACATTGCCTCCTCTCCTTGGGATAAAAAATTAAAAACTAAAACAAAACAAAAACAATGTAAACAGCCCTCTAATATTAATTCACACCTTTTCTTTTCCCTCACGTACTTGTTCAGTAAATACCTTTATACCAGATAAATGGGACACCCATGGAAGAAAAAAGTTTGGGGAGAGAAAATTATGATTTATACATGTTGGGTTAAAAATAATTGCAAAACATCCAAGTAGATAACTTGATATGAAGGGGTTCTCTGATGTTTTATGTTTTTATTTAAAATTTGCTGGGCTTCCCTGGTGGCACAGTGGTTAAGAATCCGCCTGCCAATGCAGGGGACACGGGTTTGAGCCCTGGTCTGGGAAGGTCCCACATGCCGTGGAGCAACTAAGCCCATGCGCCACAACTACTGAGCCTGCGCTCTAGAGCCCACAAGCCACAACTACTGAGCCCTCATGCCACAACTACTGAAGCCCACGCGCCTAGAGCCCGTGCTCCGCAACAAGAGAAGCCACCGCAATGAGAAGCCTGCGCACCGCAACGAAGAGTAGCCCCGCTCGCCGCAACTGGAGAAAGCCCGTGCACAGCAACGAAGACCCAACGCAGGCAAAAATAAATAAATAAATATTTAAGAAAAGAAAAATTATTCTGTGAACAAATATGTGAAGCATCAGAAGTAAGGTATCTTATTTCACAATTTTGCCTGAAATCAACACTATCTGTAAGCTTAATTTGAAGGGCATGCCTGCCACCACTGCTGTAATTTTTTTTCCCCAGTGAACCAGCAGAGATAGCATGAAATGGCTGTAAAACCCCAGGGAAAATACATATGAACATTAAAAGGTAAATAAAGATAAATCCTCAGAAGATACGACTCATAGGAGATGATGTTCATATTTTGCTATTAAGACATTGCTCTTTTCCTGTTATTTGCATTTTTCCTATGATTTCAGCAATCGGTAGAGATTACAGGCAATATCTTATCAGTTAATGACAAGAACATCTGGGTCCTATCTCCCCTGATGCATTTTAATCAGGTCATTGAAAGAAAGCTCAGCAGCTGAAAGCTATCTGTTTTCTTTGGGATAATTGCACAATGTAATTAAAAGTATTTTATCAGCAGTCCATGGCAGAAGAGAGAAGTTCTATGCATGTGGCCTCATGGATGTGAATTGCAAGCATTTTTAACACTTGAGGAACTTGTCTTATAAATCATTACCTCATACTCTAAGACGCCATTAGCTTTTTGGTGCTCGTGCTTGCTGGCTAGTCAGTGAAAGACTTCCAGAAAGGCTCTAACTTTCAGAATCATAAATCCCAGGCAGTGTCACTTGCATTGAGGACACTCATTCAGTGCAAGTGTCTGTGGACGGAACCCATGCCCTCTACTCATCAACCCTCAAAGTCATACTCAGATAAAGACACATCTAGAAAACATCACATGGTACACTTCTTCCCACAAGGCGCAGAGAGGGTTCATGAGATTTGAAGTCAAAAGAGTAGAGTTCTCTTTATAGCTGCACCGGTAGCTACATAAATTGAGAAATTATTTGCATTTCTGGGCCCATTTCTTCATATGGCAAACAGGTCTATAAATTAAATTCCTAACTCACAGGATTATGTCCCATGCAGTAAGTAAGGTGCCCTTGAAGCTTGCACACGTGCAGCAATAAAAGATATCTGTTAGCAAATTTAACATATTAATTTCCCTAATGTGTTGTATGCTTGGCCTTTATTCACTGTTTTAAACTGAGGTATAATTTGTATATAAAAAACAGTACAGATCTTAAGAGTTCAGATGAATGAGTTTCACAATTTTATGTGCTCATGGTAACCTCTGAAGGAAACACAGTGTAGAACTTCCACTCATGCCAGAAATTCCCTTGGGTCCCTTTCCAAGCAATTCCAGCTGCCTGCTTCCCAAGAGTGGTAGTCACTTCTGATTTCTGCATTGCCTGTTCTTGGTCTTCAAAAAAATTGAATTATACCATATGTATTCTTTTCATCTGTTTATTTTTGCTCTCTCCATATTTTTTGAGATCCATCCAAGCAGCTGTTGACTCTTTTCATTAGTATTCGATTCCATGAATATACCACAATTTGTCTATTATACTGTTGGTAGACAGTTGGGTTGTTTGTAGTTTAGGACTATTAGGAACATTCTTGAATAAGTCTTTTCGGGTACCTGTTTCATTTCCCTTGGGAAAATATCTAGGAGAGAAGACGATGGGTAGGAAGGCAGCTGCACGTATGATTTATAAGAAACACACAGAAGTTCTTCCATAGGGCTCCTGACGCGTCGCACTCCCAGCAGGGAGATGCAGTTGCTGTATGTTTGGTGACATTCGGTGTTGTGTTGTAGTCAAACTAGAGCTGTGGAACGGACCCCCTGTCCCATCCAACATTGGTTCAGATGTCAAGACCGATGGCACCAGACAGACACCAAAAGGTATGAAAAGATTTATTACTGTCAGAATGAGCTTTTCTGGGAAGGGCACAGCAGCCTCCGAAGTAGATCTGTGAGTCTGATTATTTTAGGTTCCTCATGTAAGTGGAATCATGCAGTATTTGTCCTCCTGTAATTGATTTATTTCACTTAGTATAATGTCCTGCAGGTTAATCCACTTTGTCACAAATGGCAGGTTTCCCTTCTTTTTTAAGGCTGAGTAATATTCGGGCCCGTAAGCCATGGCTGCTGAGCCTGCGCGTCCGGAGCCTGTGCTCTGTAACGGGAGAGGCCACAACAGTGAGAGGCCCGCGTACCGCAAAAAAAAAAAAAAAAAGGAGGTCTCTGTTTATGTCCATTTTAAGATAAATTTTATAATAATGCTTCTCTTTGCTAACTGTAGCTCTGTGAATAGAAAGCCACCTTTCTCCAAGTTCAGAGCTTTTTTTTTTCTATTTAAGTATATCTAAGTTCTTTCATTTTAAATTATCAGCACCATCTCTGACAGTTTATTAAAGGACTCTGTTTTGCTGGGATATTCAATAGAGATAATGTTTACCCGTGTAATCTATAGTTATGAGTGGATTTCCTCTACCATCTCCAGGATGCCATCTGGAATTGCTCTTTGTACTCTGTCCCCAGGCAAGACATCTGCCAGTGACCTGTTTCCTCCATTCTAAGCTCCTCTTTCCCCCAAAGCACTCTGGCTCATACGGAATTTAACCTCCACATGTGCACATCCCACAAGTGATTTTATCAGAAATAGAAAAGTTACATTTGGATAAAACGTAGTTTTCAAATAGTTTATCCTCACTCTTACTCCGGTCTACTGCTTTTCTTTCTTAAATCATCAATTCCTTCTAAGCTCTGATGAAAATATCTAATTTGAATACTTTGTCAGGGAGCACAGAAATTCACATGGAAGCTGACCTAGTTCATTCCTATACTCTTGAATTGTGTGACAGGCATCGGAGCTCTCATGTAAACTCACATGGAAGCTAGTTCGTTCCTATACTCTTGAATTGTGTGACGGACGGCGGAGCTCTCTTGTAAACTCACGTGGAAGCTAGTTCATTCCTATACTCTTGAATTGTGTGGTGGGCGGCGGAGCTCTCATGTAAACTCACGTGGAAGCTAGTTCACTCCTATACTCTTGAATTGTGTGGCGGGCGGCGGAGCTCTCTTGTAAACTCACGTGGAAGCTAGTTCACTCCTATACTCTTGAATTGTGTGACGGGCGGCGGAGCGCTCATGTAAACTCACATGGAAGCTAGTTCATTCCTATACTCTTGAATTGTGTGATGGGCGGCGGAGCTCTCTTGTAACCTTCCAGAGCTGGAATACTTGTGGATAGTCTGGCTTATTTATGTTCTGTTTTCTTTGCTTGATGGTGAATTTCTAAACAGTATTCTTGGTTTCAGTGATTATGACTGAACTGAATTAGTCTATACAACTAGTTGGAGAATATTGAACCTTTTTAGTTATTGTTTGTGTTTTTAGTCTTCTGTTTACTGATCAAGGAACTGTCACAGAATTTACTCAACAAGGACTTTGGGGCACATATTATTCTGGCTTATCACCAGGAATGTGCATTATAATCATCAATGGAGCTTTCAAAAGTGTGTATTCCCCACCTCGAGCCCTAGAACACGTGATACACCATGTGGAGTTGAAGCCCAGGTTAAATCTATTGTGTTCTCATGAATAAGGATGGATAAACTCTACTACCCAGTGAAGCACGAGTCTTCTCTCAGCTCCGGGAATGCAGCAGCGAGCATGACAGTCTCAGCTCACAAGGGACTGGCAATCGGTGTTCGAAACAGGCACATAAATGTTCACCTTAGATATAACGTGTAGCACATCTGACTGACTGGCGATTAGAGAATGCGTTCAAGAAAAAGTGATGTCTTAGCACAGTTCTGAGAAATAGGATCACCCAGATGAAAACAGGACCAAGAACATTCCAGACAGAGGGAGCGGCATAAGCAAAGACACTGAAGGGAGAGGAACCTCGAACATTCGAGGAATTTTAAGTAAAAGTTGTTGATAGGAGAGGGTGAGGAAGATATCATATGCAGGGTCTAGAAAACGACGTGTAGGATTCAGATTTCATCCGAGTCACACAGAGCAGAGCTGCAAAGTGTATAAATGTAAACCTGCTAGGTAAACACACCTCACATGGCTTACAAGCGCTGAAGCTTTTGGCAAGTGGCTGAAACTCTCTAATCCTCGATTTTCTAATCTCTTAAATAGGACTAATAAGACCAGCCTTTCATGTAGGTTGAGGACAAAATGCTATTACAAATAAGAAGTATTTCTTTCAGGACTTTTCTCCTAACAAAAGGCCATTCTCTGTCCATTTTCTTCTTCCTCTTAACTCTAACCATGAGGACTCGGGCTGTAGTCACCCGGGTGGCTTGGAACCATAGCCCAGGAAAGAGTAAGGCAGGGACACAGCAGCCGTTAGTACGCTGCAGCCACAAGGAATTACAATCACATATCCAAACATGACATTTATGCTGTGCTTGGGAGACGTTTAGAAATAGATGGTACCAGGCTTATTAATTAGCAGCAGGATGTGAGGTTTTGGTGGGTGTCTCTGTGACTCTTGGTCTTTTCTTCATGGTTATAAAATGATGGCTGTAGGGCAGTTTCATGAGGGGTAGGAAGGGGCAGCAGAGGAAAACAAGTGTGTGTAGCCCTTTGCCCCACACATTTTTAGTCTCTGAAGAAAGAAAATTTTAACAAGAACTGAAAAGATGTACCTATTTAGACAGCTCACCTCATCCTGAGATGAGAGAACTGGGATTACAAGAAGTAAGTCAGAAAGAGAAAGAAAACTACCGTGTGCTGACACATGTATATGGAATCTAAGGAAAAAAAATGTTATGAAGAACCTAGGGGCAAGACGGGAATAAAGACACAGACCTACTAGAGAATGGACTGAGGATATGGGGAGGGGGAAGGGTAAGCTGGGACAAAGTGAGAGAGAGGCATGGACATATATACACTACCAAACGTAAGATAGATAGCTAGTGGGAAGCAGCTGCATAGCACAGGGAGATCAGCTCGGTGCTTTGTGTCCACCTAGAGGCGTGGGATAGGGAGGGTGGGAGGGAGGGAGACGCAAGAGGGAGGAGATATGGGGATATGTGTATATGTATAACTGATTCACTTTGTTATAAAGCAGAAACTAACACACCATTGTAAAGCAATTATACTCCAATACAGATGTAAAAAAAAAAAAAAAAGCAATTTAAAAACTTTCCAAAACCCATGATTCTGATTGCTATTATTTTGATAGTCAAAACTAAAATATCAAATGAATCATCCTGCCTTTTGGTCAGCTGACAGGAAAGAAACTGAAATAAACATGATATTAAAGTATCAAAAAAAAAAGAATGCTTTCTACTAAACACAAATAGTAGGACCGGGTGAAGCACCTTCCTTCCTTCTGCTCGTGTCCTGCTACTCATCTGATATCTGAGCAAAATCAGGTTTCTGTTAGCAAAGAAGAAAATGAAAAAAGGCTCCTAGGAAGCAAACAGCAAATATCTGTCCGGATTAGAGCATAAAGGAAGTCCAGGGGGATTTATACGTGGCAGGGTCGGCACGGAGCAGTGAGCGAGGGTCTTAATAGGCAGAAATCAAGTCTAAGTAGGGAATTCACAAGGACCGTCTTATTCTGGGGAGATGGGAGAGAGACTGCAAAAATCTTCAGAAACCCAGGGCAAGGAGGCCAGGGGTTACACAGAGCTATAACTATGATAGAAAATATGTCTAACAGCAAAGCAGAAGAAACATGAAATAGGGCTATGGAACTGACATTTAAATAAACCCCAAATATCCACCCAGATATGCAGGTTGGTTGCTACCTTTTTGCTTGAGACCTGCTTGGAAGCTAATACAGGGCATGGGTACCTGCCAGCGCCCTCTGCAACCCAGAGCTGGCATATCGAAAACCGCCGCATACCTTGCCTCACATGCTAACACACTACAAATGTCTTTAAATAGAAAAACATTTAAACTGAAGCCAAGAAGTTTGAAAATAAAAAACAAAAAACCCTCAACCCTACAACCTCTTTATTGAGAACAAATAATAAAAGTTTTAAGATTTCCACTGACAAAAGATAGCTGTAAGGCAGATCATTTTAAAATGCCTTCTGGCTGAGTAATATTTCACATACTTTCTTAAATTTTTCAAGATGAGTCATCTTCCTTGATATCCTCAGTTATGAGGAAAGAGGTGCATAATCCTTGAGTAAACACTAGTGGTCTGACCCAGTAGACAATGGTTATAGCAGCAGCAACGACCACAATAGAAAAGAAAATTTGTCACAGTCTGTTGTTTTCTTGGAACAAGACCTGGAGTGTGTGTGGCGGGGGGTGGGGGGGGGGGGGCGGGGGAGAGAGACGACCATCAAGTCTGATAGCCAGCAGCATAACAGAGCATCAGATCCATCTAGGGCTGGAGCCCATGTACTTTCTACAGAAACCCAATTAGTGCTGGGCACAGGCTTGGGATTTATAGTGATGGAATATGTGGGTGTCTGACAGATTAAGCCAGTGCAAACTACAGTCCCACCAACCAGACCAGCCAGGCTGGGATGCTCTCATTCTAAAGAGTGACCTTTTCCAGCCCTGCATCCCTCTCCCATCTTCCACAGAGAGAAATAAGAACTCATTCTGTATCTGGGTGACACCTGCATTATTTATCTAAAAGAGATTTTCTTCAATAAACTCCACACCTGCCTCCGCCCTTTTTTCATTCTCCTTTTGCACCCCAATAACTACTGTGATTTGGGGATGTTACAGGAAGTTAAAGCTAGATTGATGTGAACTTAGTCAAGTGCCTAAATAATCTAATAAAAGTTTCTCCATGGGATCCATCTGGCAAAATTAGGATTTATTTAGTTATGGAACCAAAATAGTTAATCTATAATGCCAGTTAGGTAAATACACTGGTATATAGTATATAGAATAGTATGTGTAGTATAGTATAGACTATATAGTAAATATATATATTTAAAACACTATTTCTGACTAACTAGCTAGTTTGGACACATATCAAATGTTATCAGACAATGAAAAAATTATCCTGTATTCCTTTGGTCTACTAATGTAATTGCTTCAAGAGCTGAACAGTTTTCTCTGTCAGATTGTTTCCAAAATCATTTTCTTATTTAAAAATTAAGTTCATTAAGTTCACTAGCCTAGTCTCCTGCCACCTGTTCAGCATTCAGGTCCTAAACCTCTGAAGGTGTCCTCTCCAGAACCATACCAGAAGAGGAAAATGACTTTCGATCTATCACATAAAGATTAATCCACTATAGAGACTGTTTTTTTTTTTTGATCTTCAGGATATACTAGACTACATTACTCAACGCAAATAATAGAGAGTGAAGATATCCTAGTCTCCTGTTGGCTTTTTAAGAAAACCCATCCCACATTGCTAGTTTTGTTTATACACATTCCCATTCTAACTTGGTTCTGTTCTGATCTTAAAGGTGTGTTCATTCCTTGTAGGTCTCAAGAGTGACAAAACTTGAACCAGAGTTAACTAAATACATTATCTGAAAAGATACCCTATTGTCAAATAGCACCCATAGGGTTTTATTATGTGATTTATAAGGAGTCATTCTGCCCAGGAATGCTGCCGGAGTGCATCAGCCTACTTTACGAATGCTTTCTGATCCAGGACATCGCAGTGCTGGACCTTCTCCCTCCAGCCTTTAAAAATCAGCTGTGGGGATCTTTGGCAGAGTCGAGGGCCTGAGAGCTTTCCTTTGTAACCCACTAGTCAACCAGACCACCCCCATATGTGTCCGTAGGCCTTCTAATGCTGTGGCCTGGCCCTGCCTGCGAGAGTGTAGTCAGGGACTCCCCTCTTAAACTTTCCTGCATCTCACTGGTCCGGTATAGACGCTGCCTTAGGAATTGTGGAAGGAGTGCTTTATTTACAGATAGATGTTTCCAAACTGCCAATTACCAAACCATCACTGTTGCAGGGCATTGAGGGATACTGGGCAGAGTTGGGGCTTTGGAGACACATAGATTGGCCTAGGTTAGAATCCTGGGATCGGCACCTTCTTTGGGGACCTGAGCCACTGAGGCTCTCTGAGCCATTCTTTACTCACTTGTGGGGATGACTAGTAGCTACTTGATTAGGATTTTAGGAAGGCGATTCCAAAGCGTTTCCCCGAATTGCCAGATCATAAAATTCACCTGGAAAATCCACCCTGATTGAAGAGGATATGGATCGTTCTCCAGAAGTTTTGAAAGCATGAAAAGAGCATACAAATGTCAAACATTAAATGAATTTAAAAATGTGTATTCCTACTTTTTCATAGAATGTTCAAAAATTATCAGTGTTTAAAGATGAGCGATATCTAAAAATGACAAGTTTTTTTTTTTTTTT
Organism: Delphinus delphis; assembly: GCF_949987515.2. NCBI lineage: Eukaryota > Metazoa > Chordata > Mammalia > Artiodactyla > Delphinidae > Delphinus > Delphinus delphis. The sequence goes on from NC_082694.2 coordinate 80,699,266, forward strand.
TGCGATATGTGGGCCTCTCACTGTGGTGGCCTCTCCCGTTGCAGAGCACAGGCTCCGGACGCGCAGGCTTAGCGGCCATGGCTCACGGGCCCAGCCGCTCCGCGGCATGTGGGCACGAACCTGTGTCCCCTGCATTGGCAGGCGGACTCTCAACCACTGCGCCACCAGGGAAGCCCCTAAAAATGACAAGTATTTTTTCCGTTCATTCATCTACGTTGGCTCTTTAAAAGCCTTGAACATAACCAGTCTTTTCAACTCTCCTTGGGTAATTCTGATACTTGACAGAGACTCATTATTTTGGGAACATTTAAGCCATCCATGCTGTAAGGTGATGAGCTGATTCTCTGAAATTCTACTTACTACAGACACTGCATTTTTACTCACCTAGATCATTTTATTAATTCCCATGAAACAAAACTCACAGGAAATGTCAAAAGTATTCACAAATCTGGAAAAGGCCACACTTATCTATCTGACTTACTCCAGGTAAAGCATATATATTTCTACTTCTTTGATATCCAATTTTCTCTCAAGGCTGACTAACAGCTTTCGAAGTATATTTGCCAACCAAAAAAAATCATTAAGGTGAAAACATTAGCATGAGTGTGATAAATATGCTTCCCAAGTGGAGATTCCCAGAGTTGAATTCAAGCTAATTCTGAAGGTTGCAGATTTTTAATAAAATGGCAGCATTTCCTTTTAATGAATTCACATGAAGTTTCTGCCCCCATGAATTTCCAATATCCCAGTACCCCCACCACTGTGGGAAGTAAGTCTGACCCCTTGATTTAGGGTCAGGGTTGCCAGGAGCCCTCCTGACCCCTTAGCAGGAACCTTAGCAGATACACCCAGCCATCCTCATAGATGACACCCCGAGCTTACTGGCCACCATGCTCGCTCTCCCACCCTGATTCCTTTCATCTTGAATTATCTTTCTCCACTTCTTTTTATTGAAGTATAGTTGATTTCCAACACTGTGCTAGTTTCAGGTGTATGGCAATGTGATTTGGTTATACATATATGTGTGTATATATACACAATACACTTTTTCAGATTCTTTTCCACTGTAGGTAACTACAAGATATTGAATGTAGTTCCCTGTGCTCTACAGTCAGTCCTTGTTGTTCATCTATTTTATATATAGTACTGTGTTTCTTCACTTTTGATCTTCAGAATTCGAACCCTCTTTGAAGTCACCCCCCCAAGCATTTCTGGCCTTTCAAATATGCCTACAGCCTCTGAGCCCACAGTATGACCCTTTCCCTTGTGAGCTTCTGTAACATTCCCTGCACTTCTCACAGGAGAATTATCACCCTCTGGTCCATGTTCGACTTACTGGGTGAAAAGCCTATCCAAATGGAGCTCCCTGGGGTCTGGACACGGTGCTGTGCACCGCTGCCTTTCACAGACATCAAGCCTAAAAATAAGCACAGCAATTTTTGTTTTTGTGAATTAAAATCAGTGATAAAAAATTAACTTATTGAGCTGTTTCAACCAGGCAGAGAACATCTCAGATTTACAATTGGCCACTATGTGAATGCCGTTTTAAAATGTAATACTTGGGCCTCTTGGTCTTCATTTCTTTCTCTTTCTTAGAATAGACTTGCTTCCCCTCCCATTCTCTGAACTGTATATTTAGTGCCATTAATGAATCTTTCCAATTTCATGGACTCATCAGATGAGCCTTCCTTCGAGGGGTGTTTTCCAGACCTAAGTCCTTGGAGTTGCAGGGAAATTCTAAGAAGAATCACCAGGTGGCGCCAGAGCCACATTACCAGGCCGCCTAAAGGCTGCTCCCAGCAGGAGGGTGTCCTCAAGCCCCTGATGAGTCTGTGCTTCCTCTCCATAGCTTCTTCCATCCAGGCTATTCCTGCAAATCATCTCGATCTTATCTATTCCTCATTACACCATACCTGCTCAATTTCAGCAGGCAGAACGAAGATTACCTTTTACCAGCTGCAGGAGCTGTTCCCCACTAGGATGAAAGAAGAGTTTCAGGGTTGCTGGCCAAGAAGCATTTATTGAGAGCCAGCTATGTGCTTGGCTCTGTTTTATGTCTTGATTTAAAATCCAGGATTTTGCTGTTGGGAAGGAATGTAGAGTTCTTGTGCTATCAGTGTTCCCAGCCCCTATTTAATAGGGAGAGATACCAAGGCTCAGAGCAGAAATTTACCTAATGTCATTCAGAGAGTTAATAGCAGCAACTATATGAAAGACCAGACTTCTCGATTCCAATAGTGTCTCCTGAATGCTCAGTATTACTCCAAAGCAGCTAGACTACAAGCCGTTTGAACATACAGATTAAGGCCTCACTTCCAGGTCTCAGCACAAGCCAAAGCCTTTGTAGGTGCCCCAAGGTATGTGCCAATTGATGGATGAATAAACTGACTCTGTTTTCTATTATTCTGTTAGAAAAGGGTAATGATTTCGATCCATCACTCTCCACGTTTTATTTTCTTCAGGGGTATTTTGAATTTTAAACTCCAACCTAAATTTTAAACTAAATAATGAAGCTTCCAAAATTTAAATAATCACATCTTGGAAATCCCATTGAAGTGTTTGTGTGCTTAGAAAGTTATCGATAGGCTGAAAATCAGAAGTATCATGGAGATGTTTCATTCTTACAACACTGAGATATTTTGAATAGCATGATAAAACCATTACATGTAAAGATTCATTCATTTACTCACAAGCTCCGTGACACATGGCTTCTGGGTGGTAAGCACTGCTCTAGTTTGAGGGATGCAGCAGGGAACAGGTAGACAGAACCTCTGCCTTCACACAAGTGCGTGCTGAGGGGGGGAGACAGATAGTAAACAATAACAAGTGAAATGATGTAGTTTGTCTGATAGAGAGCTCAGAGCTATGGAGAAGAAACAAAGGAGGGAAGGAGAACAGGAAGTACTTGAAAGGGGGGTGGGGCAATCTATTGTACAGAGCTTGGCAAGGGAAGGCCTCACAGACATAAAGGGTACATGCAGGAAGGGCATTCCAGGTCAAAGGAATGGCAAGTGCAAACTGTCCAAGGGAGGGGCATGCCTGGTCTGTTGGGGAGGAGCAAGGAAGCCAGTGTTTCTGAAATACTGTGAGCCAAGAGGAGAGGCAGCCAGAGGTGATTATTACATCAGCTTTCCTGTATTTTGTTTTTTGTTTTTTTTTTTTTCACAAAACTGAGGAAGGGATACTTTGCTTTAGTCTCAACACCAGGTTAAACTTTTATGAAATAACTCATAGTTTTCCTTTTGCTACCGTGGAATGTACATAAAATGTCCAGGTTGCTAATCAAGCTTCGAGCCTTGGTAACAGGGAAATACTGTCATCTGAGAACCTCTAAGGATTGATTAATATCGAAATAATTTCCATCTCAGACTGAAAATTCAACCTATCTCCTGGAGCTGACATCCAAGATTGATCACCCAAGCCAAGTTAATCATAACAAATGATATTGTTGGGGCACCTATAATTAATTGCTACCTAAATGAGATGCCCACCTTTGCCAGAGACAGCCCCGGAACACATCAGGTCATTCATCTTTCAGTTTCTCATACTAGATTCATAATTTCATTGGCCTGCTGATTCCTCTCAGAACGCACCACATGTCTTACACAATGATTTTCTTTTTCCTTCGGTGTTTAAGAGTATTATATGTAAGATATATGCAGTTAAAGGAAATTATGAGTCCTGCAATGATGAGAGTTTTTCTCTGCTGGCTAAGAACTGGTATTTAGAGATAATTTTGAGGTATATTATCTCTTTCCCACATTTTACCCTCCTGATCTTCCTCATAACACGGTGAATTAGGTATTTTTATCATCATTATTATGATTCATATTTTACATGTGAGAAAGTGTGGTCAAGGTGTTTAAGAAGATTTCAATCTTTTATTCCCTCTCAAACTGCCTGTTGTTACAATTTGTTGGATACCTTTGTGACCGGCTTGGTCTCATTAACTGTTTTAAATCCAGCAAAGAGCTCTGTTCCAGCCACATAATAAGGACAAAATAAATGTCTGTTGGATAGAGTTGAATTTCTCTTCATGGCTGTCCTCTTCTCATTACTTGTTCCCTCATGTCTCTCCCTCAGAACTCAGCTCAGATGCCATTCATTCTGGGGAGACTCCCCTGGAAGTTCTTCCTTCTTCAGGATAATTTGTCCCTCCATCCTCTGTGCTACCTCTGTATATTGTACATATATGTATCATAATTCTTTGCTACTAGAACTTCTGATTCTATTTATCTCAACAAGTACTCATTGAGAAAAAGGATTAGTAAAAATCATCCATCACAAGCCCATAGCGAATATTACCAGACGGTGAAAAGCTAAAAGCTTTCCTCTAAGACCAGGGCTGAGACAAGGATGTCCATCCTTGCCAATTTTATTCAACATGGTACTGGAAGCCCTAGCCAGAGCAATTAGGCAAGAAAACGATATAAAAATGCATCCAATGAAAAGATCATCACTCTACAGAGATGTCACCTGAGAGCTGGGGGATGGGAGGTTGGTAAGGGAAGTCAAGGTCCAGGGAATAGGAAGAACAAGAGTATGGTGATGAGATTGTGAATGCAGGGCTGGGATGTAAATGGAGTCTGGTTATAACACTGAGGAAGAGAAAATATCAAAGAAGTCAAATTGAATATGTGGTTTGCAACATTATCTGTCTATGTTCCTCCTAATTAGGGGACTATCTCTTCTAAAGTCAAAGACAGTGATAACTGGGATTGCAGATGAGTGTTGTAGAAAGATAGGGATGTAACCAGCTTGGTGGGGATTCATTGGATCAAACTCCTAGAGGGGGCAGCATGCCACAAGTGGGAGAAATGGACCTGATTTGGGGAGCTCTGCAATAGAATTCTGGACCTACCACTTAGTCTGCAGCCCTGAGCAGTCTCTGAGTCTGTTTCCATATTTGAGTTATGGAAATATTCACCCTTTGCTATCCACAATGATTCACTTTCTTAAGTACTGATCTTCATAACAATCCAGCAGAATAAGAGGTACTGCTGCCCGTTACACAGATGAAGTGGAGTTGTCTAAGCGCACAGAGACTAGCGGTCCCACAATTTAACCTCCTCCGTGTGCTCTTGTATTTATTCACACAAACAAAATCAATTTGATATTCCCAAAGTTCCTTGAACATAGCATTGCCTTGCTCAGAAGGAACCCAGACTTGACTGCTACCTCTCTGAGCCTCAGTCCCCCTCTGGAATGATGTTTTCTTCATTCTATCAAGAAACTGGATTACACAGACACTCAGCACATAATTGACGATTGTCACTGATATGAAGCAGATATCTAACATGGAGCGAATAGCTATAGGAGGATGTCTATGTTTATAACTGTATAATTATAATGTTCTATGTTTGCAGACTGTGTAAAAACGTCCACATGTTACGGTTGTTGACCGCATCCTGGAGCTGCAGCTACTTTGCATGTGTGGGAACTTGCTCAAGTTCCCTCATAGGTTTCTTCGAGCTTTAAATGATGAATGTTCGCAGAGTTTATAGCACAGTCCTATGATGGAATAAGTGCCCATCAGATGTTATTGCAGTTATTAGGATCGCCACCTTTGTTGTCATTATTTTTTCTTCCTAATAGCCTGGTAGAGTCTCTGAGGCAGATGTGATTGTCCCAATTTTATAAAAGAGGGAACTATAAGGCTAGAAGGGAGAAATGGCTGCATTTAACAGATCTGCAACATGAACTTGGCTTTTACTTCATGATACAGTGGTCTTTCCTTTGCCATCATGCCTCAGCATATCCATGTTAGAAAATTCCTCCAGTTGGGAAAAAGTTTGGCAGAAAGAAAAGTTAATGAGCTGAATCATTTAAATGGAGAGATTGGAAAAATATTGTTGTTCCTTTCGCACGTTACATTCTTGCCAGAAATCAAGTAGGTGGAGTTTTTGAAGAGTAACCAGTTTGCTAAATATGGTGGTTTCAAATAATCAAGTTTAGATACCAGTTATATTTAATGTTTGAAGAAAAAAATGAGACAATTCAGGCATGATGCTAAACTCACTGAGCTTGGCTCACTACCAAATTTCTTTCATCGAAAGTAATGACTCTAAAGAATTATAAATACCATAACGCTATATCATGAAGCATAAATTATTCTAGAAAAAGTTTTACATTTAAGTCACCTTCTCAAAATGTTGGAAGTTAACTAAGATTACAAATGTGCAATTCATATCCCAATTGCCTCAAGAAAAAAAATAAGTGTTTATATAGCAATTGAGGGCAAATCTCCTCACTATGTGTACAGTTTTATCTGCTCAGAGGTCATCCTCTCTTTAACTCTGATCTGCAACTTACGCCAGTCTCCATAAGAGAAATCAGGTTCCACCAGCAATTTTCTAGCTTAATGAGATAAAAATCCTGAGGATCAGTGCATGAATGTAAAACTAAGATAAACGAGTATCCGCTACTGATAAATATTTAACAGATGTGGTCCAAATCCCTCTGCCAGCTGGAGGAGGGGAAAGCGTTCTATTTCACAGCTCGGATATAATTATTGGCCACATTTCTCCAAGCAAAGACAGTGACATTGGCTCACTCCCCAGGAGAATTTTCCTCTGATCTTGGCATTGGGATTTGCTTTTCTTTAACAGATTGCAGCAATATACCCTTCTCTTGACCCACTTTATTCATTCACAAGATACCTGGAGCCAAAACCATGTTTGAGAAGTAGAAAAGAAAGGGGCTGGCACAAGCTGTGTTCATATACCTACCAAAGGGTTATGGAGAAGTGCATACATTCCAGGCTTCGCTGAATGCACCTGTCTGTGTGTTAAGAGTAGATCGGATTGGTCTGGCAAACGATCATTTGATCCAAGTAGTTCATTCAGGACTTAGAAGAACTTTTACCCAGACCCAGTAATCACTTTTTTGGACAGCTTCACAGACAGTCATCATTAGTCCAAGTGTTTTGTCCTTTTCACTCCTTAAACAGATTGTGTGCAAAGAATTTTCCTAAACATCACCACTGAGACTCCTTCCAGTAACAAGTGACTCATCGTTTGGATTCCCAAGCAGCCATTGTATAATAGGACAAGGATGTTTTGACCACGGTCCTTGACCTGACCATTTTGACCCCAAGGATGTTTTGGTCCAAGAATGCATTCCAGAGCTTAGGTGGGTAACACACTCCCAGTTTATTCATTTCCCATTTTTACTCTTTTCCTGTGTAACCATTTTCCAAACACTATTACCCAAATAATGTTTTCTAAAACACTAGTCTGATCATGTTATTCCTCTGCTTAAAAGCCATCAGTCACTGACTCCCTGTCACCAACAAAAAAACACCACCACGTTCTGATCCCACTTGACCTGCCTTTTCTCATCTCCAAGCCTTCTCCTTGCATAATCACCCCTGAGCCACCAAGCTCATCTTGCAGGTATCATACATTAACTTATGTTGTTTTCCTTGCAAGGCCCTCACTCCGGAATTGTTTTCAAGTCTCATTATTCCTTAATAGCAAAGCATCTTCCAACATCCATGGCAAGCCCCTCTGATTCCGGGAAGCATTTTCTGCCAACTCCAGGCCTTGAATTCCCCCTGCCTCTAAATACACGGCATATCGATTCTATCTCGATCATTATAGACATTTTCTTGCTATTGAATTTATGCTTTCATTCGTGAGTACATAGCTATCTCACCAATTACTGAGAGTCGAGCTTGTTAGTTTGGTTTAAGGAACGCTATGGAAAGGGAAGACCTAGATAGGAATACACAACTGATTAAACAGGTATCCCCATGGAATCTGCCTTTTTAAGGACCAAGTTTAATGGAGTACTAACTCGTAGAATATGCATATGATGTCTTTATTAAAACTTTTGTTAATAATATTGAATATTATTGTAATTCAAACAACAACAAATCCATGATCTGCAGAGTCATTTATTTGTTTGCTTGTTTATGATATCAACAGTTATTTACTGAGTACTTGGACTGTGCCTCAGGATGCATAGGGAGGGTAATACTGTCCTTGCTCTTGAGGAATGCCCTGTAGACATCTTAGAGGTGGAACAGCTGAAGCTCAGCAAGGTCAAGTGACTGGCCGCTGGCCAAGCACTGGTTGGCCCGGACCCCAGTGAAGGTCCTCGGATCCCTATTACAACCCTCTTCCCACTCTTTATGCTGTTCCACAGCACACGTTCAGGGAGTGACTCTGCTTCTCTTGGGTTTCTTAAATCTTGTCTGGATGGCTGGCAAGCTGAGGATAAATATACAGTGTGACGGTAAATGTCCTATTTTCTGTACGACTTGGAGGAGACAGGGGCACAACCTTTCTGAGTTGGGCGGAAATCCTGTGATTAAAGCAACTTCCCGAAGACGGTTCCTCGTCACCGAGTTTTTGGATTTTTACTTTCAAAATGCTTCTTCCTGCTGGCACACATGTGCAGTAAGACCTCACAGTTTCCCTAGGATGTGGCCAATTTGATTACCTCTTTTTTCCATGCTTGGAAGCTGCTATGTAATAATCCTTTTAACCTCTGCAAAGCCAGGAAAAAGGTGACAGCAGGGGCAATATTAGTACCTGCGAACATTTTCCCCCTTTTAGATTTTGAGGACTTATTACATGTTTACAAAGAACAAAACAAAACTCTGTCACTTAACAGTCGGTGTTATTCCGATCAGCTCAGAGCTCTGAATAGCTCATTTCCCGCTCCCAGTAGAAACTAGAGAATCCTTAGGAAAATGGCCTTTGACTTCATGGCAACATCTCAGATACTTTTTCCTATTCTGCTCTCCCATTCCTAGTCCTCATGTTTTGATCTTTAATATCCTTAAAAATCTCTATGACTTTTTAAGTTGGTTTTACGTCTCTTCTCAGCCACTTTTGATCAATGTCCTGGTAGGAAGATCAACATGGTTTTCATTTCTCTTTGGTCCTTGAAACCAGCATGAAAGCAACCTCGGTCCCACTCTCCTTAGACTTTCCATGAGTTTCCCCAGCACCCTGCTGAGGCCAGGCCCCAGCTTAATTCAGTTCAGTAGATTCTAAGAGGAGAGTTTAGATAGGCACATAGGGAAAAAAATGAGCTGTGTCCAACTAATGGGTTCACTGTAAAGTTCTATTTCTCCCTTTAATAGACTAAGCATTTTAGCTATTTATTTCTTTATAAATGTGTAGGTATTCACAAACATATTTCCTCTTATCCCTGAACCCCTGCTGGGCAACATTTCCCAGCCTTCATTTCAGCTCATATGACCACGTATGACTTATTTCTAGCCAATGAAAATGTCGTTGAAAGTGACATACACAGTAAGTCCCCTACATGCGAACTTTCAAGTTGAAAACTTTCAAAGATGCGAACGTATGTTCATATGTCCAATCACGTAAGTTAGTTCACGTGTCTGGCGTACATTGTCACGTGCGTGCATCCTCTACAAGTGGTTGTGCTTTTGTGTACTTTACTGCACAGAACTGTGTAGAGTACAGTAGTACAGTATCTTTATAGATAAAATGGAATCCAGCAAGGAACCACAACCTGTGCCATCCACGTCAGGCGTGAGTGAAATTGCAGCTTGCCCTCCATCCCCTATTGCTGACAATCCTTCAGCTCTGCCATCTCCCACGTCCTCTCCCTCCTCCAGTCAGTAACTCTTCTTGCCTGTTCACTCGATGCCAGCCCCCTTATGCCAGCTGTTGTGCTGTACTACTGTACTTTTCAAGGTACGGTACTGCAAGATTAAAACTGTTTTCTTTATTCTTTTGTGTGTGTTTGTTTTTTATGTATTATTTGTGTGAAAAGTATAATAAACCTATTACCGTACAATCCTATATAGCCAATTGTGTTAGGTGGGTACCTAGACTAACTTATTCAGACTTACGAACAAATTAGACTTATGAACGCACTCTTGGAACGGAACTTGTTTGTATGTAGGGAACCTACTGTACCACTTTTTGGCCTATATTATAATAGCTTCCTACAAATGGTTTCTTACTGCTTTTTCCTTTGTTCACTGGTACATAGAACTCCATTATCCTAGGTTATAGAGGAAAAACCAAATAGAGATAGCAAGGTGGGTCCTGAATTACTATGAGAAAGCCACCACGGAGCACCATGTTGGACTTTATGTGACTGAAAAATAAACGCCTATAATGTTAAGCTGCTGAGGTGTGGGGTTTGTTTCACAAATATATGCTACCCCGGAAACTATAATAGAAACCAGTACCTTGATGTTGACTTAGCGGATGGTTTGGGAGTGGCATGTGAAGATAAATTAGGTCAGAAGAGTGAAGGACTTTGTTTTACTGTGGCAGAATATTTGGTAAACTTTTGCCTTCAGCCTACTTGATTTCTATAGCTCTAGAGGAAGTAGCTGGAAAAAGTCAGAACACTTGCATGTCAAATTTTATTGATTTGACTTTGCACAGTCTTACAGGAAAGAGAGGAGTTCAGGCAAGAATAGACTGATTTTCCAATAGATGTCCACAACAGCTGAGAAAATCCAAAGATACGGGGCTCTGCAGTGTTAGAAAAGCAAGCTGCCGCCAGATCCCAAGTACGAACCCTTACAACTGAAAGAGATTTTTAGTAACTAAAGCCCAGCAAGTGGTCTCAGCTGAACTAAGTAGCGCAAATCTGAGGCAGCCATTCATGAATGATGTGGTTTTCCCAAGTATCATTTCACGTAACCGCAAGGTGATCACCATTAAGTTGAGAAGAAGAATGGGAAGAAATTGGAAAAACAGAAACAAAAAAGGAAATTACGTCCAAGAAAGGGCAAATTACACTTACCTTGTGTTTCAGTGAATATATTTGTAAATACAAAGTTTTTTTTTAATCTAGGCATTGAGAGAGAAATTAATTTTCAGTGATATCGATATTTTGTAAAATGTTATTATCTTGGCAGTTTTCAGGAGGCCATATTCACATGTTTGAATCTTCATTTTTCTGGGGGTCTTCTTACTGTCTGAACACATGATTAATGACAACCCTAAAACAGACTGCAAATAAGAATATTAGCACTATGGAATTGAGTTTTACTTGTCACTGTTCAAAGAGATAATTGTATTATGTAGGATCAAATCTCATACTCTAAATGTCATTTCCCATAAAAGCTAATTACTCTCTTTTGGGCACTCATTCTTTCCACTTCAAACATCCTAGGAACATCCTATTTTAGGGAGATCTCCCTGGTGGAAAGCCTGTTCCTTTGTTACGGGTCAGAGAAATAAAAGAGACCTCTGATCGTATTGAGAGGAACAGCCACATATAGGATGACACAGATAACAGATTACCACTTAAAATTTTATTGTATGTTTATTTATGAAATTTTTTCCAGTTTATGTCTGTTACTCTCATTTTACAGAATGTATGCCTCCTGTACACAAAACTTTGCAGTGATTCTGAGGAGTCCTATGACCTGAGGTTATCAAAGCAATATTTCTTCAAGCTCTAACACTCTATAACCCTATGACTCCAGTTTTATTGCCAGGTTCTCCCTCCCATTTATCCTCAGGGTAGTGAGAGACACAATCTTCATATGAACAGATTTGGAGATCTGTCAAAATTCCAACAGACCATTACTGGCAGAGCTTAAGTTTGCCCCAAGCTCTTTTTCACTCATTCTAAAACAAATCAGTTCTTTCCACTCTGCCATGCTGCTGTTACCTGCACGCCCACAAACATAGAACCCATGTGTCATGATTAGCACATCAGAGCAAACCCAAAATCTATCATGGTAATAATCTTTCCTCATGTATTCTTGGTGTTAATATTTAATTACATGAAACATACATGAACACTGCATTAGTTATCTATTACTAAACAGATTTCTCCAAAATGAATGGCTTAAAGCAATACTCATGTATTTTCTAGTACATTCTGCAGGTCGGGGATCTGGGCGTGGCTTAGCTGGGTCCTCTCGTTTGGGGCCTCTCACAAGGCTGCCATCAAGGATCACAGTCATCTCCAGGTTCAAGTGGCGCAGGATATGCCTCCAGGCTCCCTCAGTGGTTGTTGACAAGATTCAGCTCCTTTAGGGCTGTGAGTTTGAGGGCCTCGGTTCTCTGCTGGGTCCTGGAAAGAAGTCTCCCTCGGGTCCTGGCCAGGCGGCCTCTGCATCAGAGCCATCCTATGCGAATATCCTGGGAGGAAAGTCACGGTCTTTTACGACCGAACCGTAGCGCATCACCCTGTCACCTTGCCACACTCGCTTCATTCACAGCACGTCACTGTGTTCAGCCCACACTCGTGGGGAGGGGATGACGCAGGAGTGTGGACAATGGGGGGCAGGGATCACTGGAAGCCCTGTCCCAATATGCCCACCACAAGCATACTCACATCACAATGGATTTTTTTTAACTCAAATCTTATAAATTCTCTTAAGGACACCTTGATTGATGAATTCATGTGTGTTTGGGAGGATTTGTTTTTTTATTCACTCAGAAACATAGACTTTTTGGAAGACCCTGTGCTATACGCTCAGAATACAGAAGTGAGTATTTTATTCTTGCCTCACGGAGCTCGGTTTCTGGCCACGGCAGGAGTCATATGGATAAGCAAGGTTGTGGACACGGTTGTAATGAGGGTCCAGAGGGAGAGGCAGGATCTTTCCATGCCAGCATATCTCGTCTGTAGTGATGTCTCCTTTTAGGCAGTTGGTAACATCATTTTATGCTTAATATTTGTATTCAATCAACCAATGAACATCATTTTTATTCCTTCATAGTGAAATGGGAGCAAATAAGTATAATTATAGAACTATGGTGTGAGTCTGGACAGTCAGCACAAAAAAAGGGGTGGTCACAGCTGCTCTGAAGAGCATTAAGAAAACATTTTCATAGGGGAGATGGAGTTAGATTTAAGTTTTGAAAATCAGTATCCCTGTCGGATGGCTGGGTGTACATGGTTGGTGGTACCATTCAGCAAGGCAAGGAATACATGAAAAGAAGCAGGTTTAGATGCAGCATGAAATAGTATCATAATATTACATTAGTCAGCATTCAGTTGAAGAAAAGAGAACCCATGTTATCTAGTTATACAAAAATGGGATTTAGTAAAGTTTCTTGCAAAGTTCCTAGGAGGGCTCAAGAAGTTGGCTCTAATCTGAGGTATCATAGGACAACTTCCTGCACACACACACACACACACACACACAGAGAGAGAGAGAGAGAGAGAGAGAGAGAGAGAAAGAGAGATGTTCTTTACTCTGCCTCTCTGGAAATGCCACACATTGCCGAATCAAACATTTCCACTAGTCTCATTGCTATAACTATAGTTGTAAGAAAGTCTGGGAAATGCAGTTTTTCTTCAGCTCTGCTAAAAGGAAATTGAAACAACGAGAGCCATTTCTCAGTATCAGTCACATTTCACATTTTAGTTTTAAATATGTTGTATGAAGTACTTGTGGGACACATTTGTAGAGGTGCCCAGCAAACACTGGATACACAGTCATCCCTTGGTCTCCTAAGGGGGTTGGTTTCAGGACCCCCCTGTGGATACTAAACCCATGGATCCTCCAGTGCCTTATATGGAATGGCACAGTATTTGCATATAGCCTAAGTACATCCTCCCGTAAACTTGAAATCATCTCTAGATTATTTATAATACCTAATACAATGTAAATGCTATGTAAATACTTGCTTCTTAAAGCTTTCTAGAATTTTCTTTCCAACTACTTTGGACCTGCAGTTGATTGAAACTGAGGACGGAGGCAGATGCTGACTGTACTTGTTTGAAGTTCATTTTAGAAAAAGCCAAGAACATTAGAAACTCTAAGTTTCCAAGAACCAATTAGAGCATCTATTTCAACTGTTGTCTAATATTGGAATCTGTTAGCTTCCTGGCTAAATTAATGAACATCGCATTGAACTTAACATCTCCTGAAGCCACCCATCGTCAGACAACTCTGTATGCAACTATGTTCGATTTATCCAAAATCACTCTCCGTGTGATTTCCACCCATTCATTCCTTTTCTGTACTCTGGAGCTTCAAAGAATGTGTTTGTGCCCCATTCCCTTCTAAAGTATAGCAAAATTTGCAGGGAATTCTTAATATTGTGAGCTCCCTCTTTGGATAACAAGCCGTAATCTACTCTGAACGCTTGGCAAACATTTCTGTAAGGAAACAGTGAGAATCTCAGGGGATTCTGTTTTCTGGTATTCTGTGGGTCTCCAGCACTTTGAAGAGATTCATGAAGCTTGATTATGGCCACTGCCACCTCTGACTTCACCTCACCCAACCAAGGCATCTAATTGTCTCCCCTCTCCCTCTAAGGTGTGTCTGGCCAGGTGCCACCTCTGCTTATGCTACAGACTGGTTTTTACCTTTCTTCCATGACCCTCCAAAAAAATGTCTTGCCACTTTCTCACTTCAGTTTCCTCATCTGAAGTGTTTCCTTCCCCAAACAATAGCAGTGGACCTAGAGAAAATCTCATGCCTCTAAGTGAGTGACCTCAGGGCCAGGTAACCACAGAGAAATAGATCTCAGGATACCATGTTAAAGTTATAATTTTGAATTTTAAAATATAACTAGCAGAGATCAGGAAGCACCAGTGCCTGATGCCAACAGTAGGCATAGGAGGAAAAGGCATCTGAAAAGGTCTAGAAAACAGACTGATATTAGATCCCATTTCATTAAAAGTGATTTTGCAAAGACAATTATGTAGCATAGGAAAGCTAATGATTTTTAATCTTCTACGGAATGTAGGTACTGTGCCACATCTTTCATTTGCTGGTTTTATTTAATACCTAACGGCAAGGCAGCCGTTATTCTCTCTTTATCAGACAAGAAAACTAAAGCTCAGAGATGTTAGGTAATGTGTCCCTATATTCATTCATTCATTCATTCAGTGCTCTTCATGTTATAGCAAGAGGAAGATCCTTTTTGGTCTGTCCTATTGCTCAGTGGAATAATATGACCAGAATCCTTAGGACCCTCTAACTTTGTATTTTGTTTTGCTTTATTAAAATCTCCAGGTCAGAAAATAGATTTCCTATGTCCTTGCACCTATGAATCCCAACCAGAACATCTCGGATCATGTCACACCTGCTGATTTTTGCTCTCAGGTTCTCTTCCTCTGTACTCAGCTCATATGGGCTTTGGGACTTTAGTTTTCAGGCAGGAGCCTGGAAGGAGAACGTGATTCCCTTTAGCAATTTCCGAGATAAGTCACATTCCTCCTACCTAGGGAGAGGAGTGGGTTCGGATTTAATGAATGCCAGGTGATTAACCCCTTGAGACAATTAGGATATTGTTTAGGAAATTTAGTTTATATTCTCACTCCTATTGGCTGTTTGTTTATTGACTTAAAGACTATTATTATTTCAAGAGATCTGGAGTCCAGAAACCTTGACCCATTTCCTGTCAGTGTTTTTCATTTTACAGATGAAAGAACTTAGGCCCAGAAGGATGGAGTGAGGTGTCTTTTCCAAAGGCATAAAGAAAATTTGTAAATGAAAATGGGCCACACTCAGGACTACTTAATTTTATACCCAAAGTCATCCCCCCACCCCAGCTAGAGCCTTTTCCTCCCTTCTGAGAGATGGTATCCTTCAGAGGTGCATTACCCACAGGTAAACATCAGACCAAATGGCCAGAATCTGGCTTGCGCTGACCATTGAGTGGCGGTCTCAACACTCTCCCTTAGAAACTAGAATTTCTAGGAGGAGATTGCACTCATTTTCCTGTATCACATGGTTCCATCGTCTTACTCCTCCTGACCAAACGGGACATTAGACCACTCGGAAAATTTTTACAAATGCATATTGTATCCATGTGTGCAGCGCAAACCCTGTTTCAAATACGTGTATATACATTGGCAACCTCTCCTTTTCCTTTCAGGAAGTTGGAAACAGATGTTTCAGCTAAACTAATAACTGTGCTTCTGTATTTGTGTTTAGAATTCAAGGAACTTCTATCCAGTGAATTAAAGTCAAATTCATATAATTTTCCTGATGAAGTGAGAGAATAACATGTTTGAGAAATATGAGAACATGTTTGTCATTGGAAGATATTCTTTATTTACTTAAAAAGGTGTGTGCAGAGCTGTGTACAAACAAGGACTAGAGCTTCATTTAGCCCAATTACTGTAACACTATCTCCTGCTCTGTGTCATGAGGACTTATTGACATGTTCTATATTATGCTAATACCCTACAAGTAGCCTATGTCTTATCTGCATAGGAAGATCCTAATCTTCTTAGGCACTAATAAAACATGGTTTAATCTTTATTTTTTTCATGGTTTATCCTCCAGGAACTATCACAGTACAGAATACATTTTTATAGTAAGTGTGCACTAAATATCTCTTTCTTTTCTTATCAGTGCGTATTAATTGTCTATCATATTCCAGGCTCTCAGAAAGTAAAAATAAGTAAGAATTGGTTCCTGCCTTCAAAGAGTTCATAGTTTCATGGAAGACACACATGTGAATTCAACTATGTATGACCCACCTCCTAGAGTAATGAAAATAAAAACAAAAATAAACAAATGGGACCTAATGAAACAAAAGCTTTTACACAGCAAAGGAAACCATAAACAAGGCAAAAAGACAGCCTTCAGAATGGGAGAAAATATTTGCAAACAAAGCAACTGACAAAGGATTAATCTACAAAATACACAAAGAGCTCATGCAGCTCCATATCAAAACAAAAACAAACAACCCAGTTAAAAAATGGGCAGAAGACCTAAATAGACATTTCTCCAAAGATGACATACTGATTGCCAACAAACACATGAAAAGAGGCTCAACATCACAAATTATTAGAGAAATGCAAATCAAAACTACAATGAGGTATCACCTCACACGGGTCAGGATGGCCAGCATCAAAAAATCAACAAATAAATGCTGGAGAGGGTGTGGAGAAAAGGGAACCCATTTGCACTGTTGGTAGGAATGTGTAAATTGATACAGCCACTGTGGAGAACAGTATGGAGGTTGCTTAAAAAGCTAAAAATAGAACTACCATATAACCCCGCAATCCCACTACTGGCCATATACCCTGAGAAAACCATAATTCAAAAGGACATATGTACCCCAATGTTCATTACAGCACTATTTACAATAGCCGAGACATGGAAACAATCTAAATGTCCAACAACAGATGAATGGATAAAGAAGATGTGGCACATACATACAATGGAATATTCCTCAGCCATAAAAAGGAATGAAACTGGGTCATTTGTAGAGATGTGGATGGACCTAGAGTCTGTCATACAGTGTGAAGTAAGCCAGAAAGAGAAAAACAAATAGTGTATATTAACGCATATATGTGGAATCTAGAAGAATGGTACAGATGAACTCATTTGCAGGGCAGAAATAGACACAGATGTAGAAAATGGACATGTGGACACGGCGGGGAAGGGGAGGGTGGGACAAACTGGGAAATTAGGTTTGACATAAATACACTACCATGTGAAAAATAGATAGCTAGCGGGAACCTGCTGTATAGCCCAGGGAGCTCAGCTCAGTGCTCTGTGATGACCTAGATGGGTGGGATGGGGGTGTGGAAAGGAGGTCCAGGAGGGAGGGGATATACGTATACATAGAGCTGATTCACTTCATTGTACAGCAGAAACTAACACAACACTGTAAAGCAATTATACTCCAATAAAATAAATCAATAAATGCTCACAATGCCACCTGGTGTGTACAGAGCTTCTTGTGTTCTTCCCCTTTCACACCCCACCCATGAGTGAGGCATGGATGGCCCAGTTTAACAGATGAAGAAATCCTGGGTGGTGTGTGAATAACCTTTTTGGAACCCCACAGCAAGTAGGTTGCAGAGTGTACTGGAATCCTGAATCCTGATTTCTCGTCTCATGCTTGCCAGCCTTCACCATCAGCCTTTGAAGGGAGGGCCCTGTGTCAGAGAGCTAGGTGTGCCCCAGACCTGTGGGCTCAGAGGCGTAGCAGAGGGGAGGGGGCATCCAGCTGCGGAACCCTGCTTACTTCTTTTTTTTTTTTTTTTTTTTGCGGTACGTGGACCTCTCACTGCTGTGGCCTCTCCCATTGCGGAGCGCAGGCTCTGGACACGCAGGCTCAGCGGCCATGGCTCATGGGCCCAGCCGCTCCGCGGCATGTGGGATCTTCCCAGACCGGGGCACGAACCCGTGTCCCCTGCATTGGCAGGCGGACTCTCAACCACTGCGCCACCAGGGAATACGTGTTTTTATTTTTTTTTTAAACAAGTTTGCCTTTAGCATGTTTTTATCTCACAAAATACTGTTCAAAACCATTAAAACCACTGTTCCTTCTTCGCCTGACAATTTTATTGGTCACTGTGTTTTCATACAGCGTCAGCACTTTGTTCCTGTACTCAACTCTTGACGCAGCCTCTGATGTGATCTGAAACAAACTAATTGAATCAGCTTGGCAATCACCATTCATTGGTAAAGTGTGCTGACGCCTTGCTCCTGACGCTGGGAGCTGTTCTTTGTTTCAGTTGTTCAAATTTAAGCTTAGGCCTTTCTCTTTCTAAAATATAAAGGAAGCATTCAGTTATTCATTCCTTCATTAATTCTGCAGACATTGATTGAGCACCTCTATTCCTATCGGACTTCATGTTAGAGATTAGAGATATAAATATTAGTAGAACTCAGTCCCTGCCCAGGAATTAATATAATATAGAGTAATGAGTGCTTTAATGAGTAATACAGACTGTGCTATCAGGGAACAGAGAAGTTAGTGAGAAAATATACCTGGAAAACCAGCTTTCACAGAGGAGATAGAATCTGAGCTAACATTTTGAAGATTAACAGATGAATCAGACGGATGGTGGGAAGAGGATGACTTTTCCAGGTCAAGGAAATTAGAAGGCACGAAGCCATAGAAGCATGAATGCACCAGGTATGTTAAGAACCTGATGTAGATTGTGGTACCGCTGATGTGAAGGAGGTGGCGGGCACAGCAGAGTGAGAAGGGCCGAGAGAGGACGCTAAGGCTGATGAGAGAGACGCTAAGGGGACGCTAAGGCAGATGAGAGAGATGCTAAGGCTTTTATGCTAAAAGCCAGATGATCTTGTCCTGGGGTCCACGTGCTGATGTTAGGCGCCCCTAAGGAACTTAAACTGCCATATATTTTGTCTACGTATATGCAATTTTTGTGGGGAAGGACACAATGGTGAC
This sequence comes from Delphinus delphis, assembly GCF_949987515.2. Classification (NCBI taxonomy): domain Eukaryota; kingdom Metazoa; phylum Chordata; class Mammalia; order Artiodactyla; family Delphinidae; genus Delphinus; species Delphinus delphis. Next base: position 80,718,348 of record NC_082694.2, read on the forward strand.
CCCAAATATTTTGAAACCATTTCTGTAGGCTACAGTGTACCATTGCAGATCATTCACATGAGGAGGAAATGATCAAGTCAGTGCTTTAGAAATTCTTAATATGCAATGAAAGCATTTACTCCCATGTCATTAATATGAATAAGTGCAATTGTTGGTTTCATGGTGTGCCGAAAAACGTTCCTTGTGATAAACTAGAAGAATTTAAACATTTTTGGCCAGATACGCAACTCCTTCTTAACTTTTGGCAACTTCTCTGTTTTTTTCCAAAATGGGTAATCTGGGAAGTCTTGAACAAGGTATTATTTGCAAACAAAGTGCTCTATTTGAAAAGACTCATTGACTCTTTCCTATAGGAGGCATGGTATTTGGGGAAAAGGATTGTCACAAGTGCTTTGGGTCTGTGGGCCATGCCCCTGCCTGAAACACTGAATGGCTGACGCACCCACTGGCATTAGCCTCAGTGTTTCCATATTCATAGCTTCTACATGATTTTTAAACAAATGCCCATATTTTATCAAGGGCCAAAATGCAAAGTCCGGAAGCCCCCTTGGGAACTTATGCAAGGGGGTTAAACACTATTTGAACACTGAACTTCTCCTATGTCCTCACTGCATTAATTCGCAAATTCTCCTTTTTGGGAACATGTGATGCATATTAGCAATAGTTACAGTTTTCACCAAGAAATAAACACTGAATTTGTCTGATGAATGAATGAAGCAAACTATCCAGCAGAGTCTGGTGTGTAAGACTCGGTTCAGAGGGACAGCAGTGGCTATGTATTTTCCAAATGGCGCATTTAATCAAAGAATGAAGGCAAGGATATGACCTGGGAATCTCTGGATTAGGAAGATCTACTCAGAGCCCTAGTTACAACCTACCAGAGTTTAAGTGAACTTGAGGTCTAGGAGTTTATTATTGGATGTTAGAAGATAAATGACAGGTAAATAAATAGACAAGTTGGAATAAGAAAGGCAATGAATAAAGGAACTTTATTAGTGCTCACTAAGGACAAGTGCTTTTCTAAGTGTGATCTCACTTAAACATCACAACAACTCCGTGAGACTATTACTAACTTTAACCTAGACTTTTTTAAGGACCTAGACTTGGTAAATGACTTGAGTGAGTGATGAGGCTGGTATTGTGTGTATTAGTTTAGTAATGCCAGCTGCTGTAACAAGAATCTCAGGATTTCAGTGACATCACTGTTAATTTCTCCCTCCTACATAGTCAAATATGGGTGTTTTCTAGTGATCAGAGATTCTTCATCTTCTTTCCTGAGATTTAGTTCTTTCTAGCTGTGGCTGATCTATCCCCCAAGTCTGTGGATTTCCCTGCTTCCAGCCAGGGAAGGAAAAGGTAGAGAAAACTTAGCCACTTTGCAATATCCAATGCTAAAAACTAGTCACGTAGTTTTAAATAGAGACAAGAAGGGTTTGAAAATGTAGTTGCAGGTTGGATATCCACTATAGAAAAGTAGCACAAAATTTTGGTAGACAATTAACTGTCTCTGTCAGAGATTCCATCCTAGGTCTGTTTATGCTGAGTTAGTGATTCTCAACCCTATCAGATTCAAATGTCCCTGTTTTATAACAAATGGTTGAATGCTTTCTCTACCATCTGGAAATAAATTCACAACTTATATAACCTACCTACACACATATTTTCAAAAAGTAAGTAGAATTATTTCATGTAACACAATGGAGAAGTGAAAGGAACTTACAGTAAGGTAATAGATGTTTCAAGGGGAAAATACTGAGCAAAAACTATCCTAATAGACATAACTTATTAGTTACTTGTGCAGATGTATAGAATAACTGCATATGTGATACAAACACAAACTTCTGTGCTTTGTATTAGACATTAAAACTTCATTAACAGAGATGTCTTTGGTTACACAGTTTTTCTATATAGTGACCAAGTCTTAGTAAAGTTGTAAAGAAAAGAATTTACAACCGCACCTCAATATGTACAAGAAGTGCATTCATATATTGCATATTAATATCACGAAAAAATACTTTGTATTTATATATAAAATTAAGTTGAGTTTTATGAACAGATAACTGTAAGTAGGGTTTGTTTGTTTGTTTATTTGTTTCCTACATGAATACCCAGAGGTTGTTCAGGACCATCCTTCAAACTGCCGGACATTTGGCAACCCTGTTTAGTCCATTAATTCAAGTAATGTCCCCTTAATTATTGTGACAACAGAAGCCTCCCCCCAAATTTACAAAATTCCACCCAGGGACTGATACATCCCTTATCAAAAACCACTTCAATAGGTCATATTGCCTCCTTGAGTTGAAAATTTTAAATATAACCTCTTTAAGTTTTAGAATAGTTTTAGAATTACAGAAAAATCATAAAGATAGTACAGAAAGTTTCCATATACCCACACCCAGTTTCCTCTGTTATAAATATATTCATATAGTACATTTGTCACAATTATAAGCAAAAATTGTATTTCATTATTCACCAAAGTCCAGATTTATTTAGTTTTCCTTAGTTTTTACCTAACAATTTGTTTTTCCTTTTCTAAGATCCCATCCAAGATATCGTGTTACATTTAGTGGTCATGTCCGCTTAGGCTCCTCCTGACTATGACAGTTTCTCAGACTTATTTTTAAGAATCTTGGCAGTTTTGAGGACTACTAGCCAGGTATTCTGTAAAACATTCCTCAATTAGGATTGGTCTGATGTTTCTTCTCATTATCAGACTGGAGTTATAGGGTAGGGAGTTTGGGTAGGAAAACCAGAGACAAAATGCCATTTTCACTACATGAGGTCAAGTCTAACTTCCATCAACATGACTCATCACTGCTGTTGACCCTGATCACCCAGCTGAAGTGGTGTTGGTCAGGCGTTTCCGTTTAAAGGTGCTCTTTTTCTGTACTGTACCCTGCATGGAAGTCACTGTGTGCAGCCCACACTTAGAGAGCACAGAGCAATGCTCAGCCTCCTTGAGGGTAGACTGTGGACTGAAAGGTTCGGAATTTTTTCTTTTTTATTATTTTATTTATTTATTTTTATTTTTTTATTGAAGTATGCTTGATTTAAAATATCATATTAGTTTCAGGTATACAGTACAGCAATTCTGTTATACAAACATATATACATATATATTCTTTTTCAGGTTCTCTTCCCTTATAGGTTATTATAAAATATTAAGTAGAGTTCCCTGTGCTATACAGTAGTTCCTTATTGGTTATCTATTTTATACATAGTGGCGTGTGTATGTTACTCCCAACCTAATCTATTCCTCCCCCACCCCACCTAGAGCTTATCATACTAAGTGAAGTAAGCCAGACAAAGATAAATATCATATGATATTGCTTATACGCGAAATCTAAAAAAGAAAAGAAAGATACGAATGAACTTATTTCCAAAACAGCGACTCACAGACATAGAAAACAAACTTCTGGTTACCAAAGGGGAATTTTTCTACGTGAGAGATTTATCTCTTGTTCATGATTTCTTAATTTATTCAGTCACTTATTTATATTTACTTATATGGATGTGTATCTACGAGCACAGATTTTATAAATAAATTTTAAAATGGAAAGTAATTGAAATAAAAATAATATATTAAATATGAATAATATGTTAAAAACTAATTTTTAAGGAGAGGAGAAGAGATAATTTGGGTTATAATCCAATACTACCTTATTTATTTTGTTTCTCAGATTGTTCCACCTTTAGCCAATTGGTGCTCTTTCAGTTGCTTTTTGTGTTCCTTTAACATACTTCCAACACTGTCTTCTTTTTTATTTTTTTTATTGTTTTATGAGCACTTCCTTACTTGCTAACACTACAGGATGCTTCAGGCACATTCAACTTCACCATGCAGGTATGTTGGCATCAGAATTGTTAACCTGTACCCCCATGGGAAGCGATTTTATCAACTAGAATACAGTGCTTCGTACAGTTTCTTTTGCCTTTTGCCTTGCAGACACCACTCATTTCCAAAGTGCCAGATCTGCAGCTTTCCCACAACCTCTTCAGAAACGTTATTGCACACATTTGTAATACGGTTAGGTTGTTTTGTCAGAGTTCACACTTCATCCCTGGATCCCTCATTCTTCTAAATATTTTTAATTTTGTATACATTAAAGTCCACTCTTTGTGCTTTGAATTTCAGTAAGTTTTGACAAATGCACGGTGTCATTTATCCACCATTAGCCTATTACGCAGAATAGCTTCACCACCATAAGAAATTCTCCTGTGTTTCATCTGTAAGCCCTCAGAAACCACTGGCCTTTTTACTGTCCCTATAGTTTTCCTTTTCCAGAATGTTATTACGTGGAATCTTACACTATGTAGCCTTTCAGATTGGTTTCTTTACTTAGCAATATACATTTAAAACTCCTTTATGTCTTTGTGTGGCTTGATAGCTTTAAAAAAAATCTGAATAGTGTTCTCTGTGTGGATGAACCATCGTTGGTTTATCCATTCTCCTATTGAAGGACATATTGTTTGTTTCTAGTTTTTGCTGATGGTTAATAAAGCTGCTATAAACATTCATGATGCAGGTTTTTGCATCAATGTGAGTTTTCAAATTATTTGGGTAAATACCTAGGAGTGCAATTGCTCTATTGTATAGTAAGACTACGTGTACTGTTAGTAAGACTATGTGTACTGTTAGTAACTCTGTGACAAACTGTCTTCCAAAGCGGCTCTGTCATTTTGCATCCCCACCAGTAATGAATGAGTTATGCATCATGATTCTACCCTATATTCAGTGATTCTCAGCTGGGGCATTAATGGCACTTGAGTGGGGTAATTCTTGCACATTACAAGAGGTTTAACATTCTCGGGCTCCTATTGCTAAATGCCAGTAACATCCTCCATCATTAGAGCAAAAAGCACCTTCATGCAATTCTAATGTCTTTATGAAGAGGGAAGATGTACCATCCCATACTAAAAATTACTGATCTCTATGAAAGTTTATAATAAACATTAAAAGATCATGTTAAAACTAAAATTATAAAAGCTAGAAAATTATACCACCAATGTAAAAACAAAGTGTGGGGCTTCCCTGGTGGCACAGTGGTTGAGAGTCCGCCTGCCGATGCAGGGGACATGGGTTCGTGCCCTGGTCCGGGAGGATCCCACATGCCGCGGAGCGGCTGGACCCGTGAGCCATGGCCGCTGAGCCTGCGCATCCGGAGCCTGTGCTCCACAACGGGACAGGCCGCAACAGTGAGAGGCCCGCGTACCGCAAAAAAAAAAAAAAAAAAAAAGTGTGCAAAGTATGTTAACAGCTAGAAAGAAATATACCAACATGTCAAGGATAATCGGCTCTAAATATGAGTAATTTTTAGCCCTATTTACTCTCTTTTTATTTTTTTTGTAATTAGTATGTAGTACTCTTCTAGGATAAAATCATAAATATATTATTCAAAAGTATTCTAAAAATGAAATGATTAATAAGTAAGTTTATTACATGAGCTAGATTATAAACAGCTTTTTCTATGAGAGATATGTTTATATTTCTTAGACATGCTTCCATCCTTTCCTGAATCCAGGCCAATGTGCTTCTCACACACTGCCTTTGATTGAAAATGGTGACAAGACAAAAATGAGAGACAAGAAAAATGACAAAAACAACCAGGTTTTTTTTTTCTCTCCTACGTTCTGTGTGTATATGTTTCCAAATGGATTCTGCAAGGACAATAGCTCTTCCCAACTGACTGCACCTTTCCTTCTCCAATTGTTTTGTCTTCAGTCGCGATTTTCAACGTCAGTTTTCTATTTAGGATATGGATTTTTCACACTGTATTTCAGAGAGAGAAAAAAAGAGCAAAGCTAACAATATCATGCATGTTGAGAAGAGAAGGCTCTTTAAAACTGTTTTAACATCTTCTTATAAGACAGGCAATTTTAGTATAAGACATTTTGCCTGGCAACCGTTACCAGTGGATTCTGAGTGTTAAGGGAAATTTCATAGAATATCATATCTTGGCTATTTTCCATTCACTGATGAAAACTAGCTGGACACATTTGTAAGAGCAAAATGATGTCTATAGGGACTGCTAAGAACATTTTCAGCTGAGTTTGGAAAAAGAATGGACTTTTGTGCCAGGCAGATCTAGGTTAAAAATACTTCTCTGCTTCTTCTGGCTCTGCGACCTCAGACAAGAGACTCGGTCTCTGGGACTCAATTTCCTTATCTTAAAATGGGGATTCTGACTGGGTTATTGAGAAAATTTCATATGTAAGATCCTTAGCACTCTTGTAGAAATTAACTTTGTCTTGTTAATATATTTCCAGGACCTGAAATTGAGAGAGGAAATTAATTTCAATCAGCATTTAACCAATGTTTGCCATTGCTTTGGAAATTGAATATTTTCTTACTCTAAAGGGGGAAATATAGTTCATGTACTTTACATGTGTATCAGTTATCTAACGCTTTATAACTAACCACCCTAGAATTTAGTGGCTTATAAGAATAATGAGTTAATCATTTCCTAGAGTTCTGTGGGTTGGCTGAGCAGTTCTGCTTGGTCTTGCCTGGGCTTCTGCCTTAAAGCAGAAGTTCAGCTTGGGCAGAAATATTTAAAATAGCCTCATTTACAGGTCCGGCAGTTCATGCTGGCTGTTCGCTGAGCCCCTTGGTTCTCTCTACATGGCTTCTTATCCTCCAGGAGACTAGACTGCGCTTGTTTATATGGTGGCAAAGGCATTCCGAAATGCACGTGCAGAATTTACACGACATCACTTTCTACCACATTCTACTGCAAAAACAAGTCAGAAGGTAACCGCAGATTCAGGGAGTGAGGAAATAGATGCCATCTCTTCATTGATCGAGTTACAAATATTGCAGCCACATTGTTTCAATCTTCTACAATGTGTTTCAGGAATTTTAATAATTATCACAAGTGCTTTGTGAGATGGACATTATTATTCACATTAATTAAATATTAGCTAACAAATTTAGAAAGAATTAATATTTAGTGTTAAATGTAAAGATTCTGGAATCAAACTGCCTTGGTTGGGATTCAAGCTCCCTCCGTTCTCAGGCAAACTAATTGTATGACCTTGAGTGTGTTACTTGATTGATCAGTTTCCCATTGTTGTTTAACAAATTACCAAAACTTAGTGGCTTAAAACAACACAAACTTATTTCCTCACAGTCTTGAAGGTCAGAAGTCCAAAATCCGTATCAGTGGACTAAAATCAAGGTGTCAGCTGGGCTGTCTTCAGGAGGATCTAGAGGGGAATTCTTTTTCCTGTGGTTTTTTTTTTTTAGCTTCTAGAAGCTGCCCTCATCCCTTTGCTCATGGCCCGGCATCACTTTGACCTCTACTTTCATCATCACATACCATCTCTAAACTCTGATCCTCCTGCCTCCCTCTTTTCGAGACCATTGTGATTAGATTTGACCCATTTGGATAATCTAAAATAATCTCTGCATCTCAAGGTTTTTAATTTACTCAAATCTGCAAAGTCCCTTTTGCCATGTAAGGAAACATATTCACAGGATCCAAGGATTAGGACATGGGCATCTTTTTAAATTTTTTCCAGGGGCAGGGTGTGTGCATAATTCAGCCTATAACACTTGGGCAAGTGGAACACCATCCCTCAGTTTTCTCACCTGTTAATGGGGGGGGGGGTAATAGGAGCTATAACACAGCTTTGTTATGAGGATTCCATGAGTTAAGTAAGTATGATGTTTACAATAGCGCCTGGCACTGAGTAAGCCCTTTATGAGTAGTAGCTATTACTACTCTCATTAGTCTTACAGTTTCCCTTGGCTTACTAAGTGGAGAACAAACATCCAAACTCAGCTTCCCAGCTACACATAAATTCTGAAAGAATCACTCATTTTTTTATTGACAATTTTGATATATTCTAAGCTAGCAATTTATTTAGGCACAGGAAACACAATGACTATCAAGAAACAGGGTTTGGTAGAAAGCTGGTTGAAATAGTTCAAATGTAGAAAAAGGAGTGAACATGGCCTTTTAAAAAACATGTACTATGAAAGGAAAAAAAATTATACATAATGAAGCTCTTTATGAGGGCTTATGAGGTACCACTGTGCTGAGTATTTTCTCATATGTTATCTGATTGTCCCCAAAGTCCTTTATCATGGTCAATTCCTCATCAAGGTATTATTATTTTCATCTTACAAATGAGAAAACCGGAACTCAGAATGGTTAAAGGTACTGAAGTCCCAAAGTGGTCCAGGTCAGTCCTGTTATGAAAGTCAGGCTCTTATCCAATTCAATTGGGCTGCAATAAAAGGAAGTTTCATTAAATGACTTCAAACACAGATTGCAGTTTACATGTTTAGTTGCCTTGCTTTCAGGGAAGAGAAGTTGTTGGGCTTTTCTTCCCTCAACTTTCCCAGATAAACTCAATAGAGAAGCAGAAAACTTAGTACAGTCAGAGTGGGAATCTTTTAAGCTCAACCCTTTCCTGGCCCAATATGGAGGCAGCCAGAAAAGGCATTCCTATAAAAGCTCTGAAAATACTCAGGCAAAGTCTTAAAGTTAAACAAGGCACCTAGTCCAAGCCACTTAATTACATCTCCGAAAAGTCAATATAAAGAAAGTGTTTATTGGTGGGCTTGGGGAAGGTAGGGTTGATGGAAACAGATTTTCCCCAAAGTGGGCCACTCCCCGCCTGGGTGGTCTTCGCACAGACACTGAACTCACTAGATCAGGATTTGAGTGCCTATGCTGTTGCTTACAGGATCTTTTGGGATTTGGAGGAGAAGGAAGAATAGTGAAGAGTAAATCCAAGAGATATTGGGAGACTGGATTGGAAAGATAAATAGTGGGAACAACCCCTATATTATTAGTTATTTGTAAATGTTATGAGAAACCAAAGGAGATAGAAATTCAGGAAAAAGCAGTGGATGACTATATTAAGCTTTTTACAATTTAATTTATACAGTGAGGCTGAGAGTTAAATATTATCCCTTTTTTATGGATGAGGAAGTTGAGCCTCCAAGAGGATAATTAATTTTAATTTTTTAAACTTTTTATTTTATACTGGAGTAGAGTTGATTAACAATGTTGGGTTAGTTTCACAACAAAGTGACTCAGTTATACGTATACACGTATCTATTCTTTTTCAAATTCTTTTCCCAATTAGGTTGTTACATAATATTGAGCAAAGTTCCCTGTGCTATGCAGTAGGTCCTTGTTGGTTATAATTAACTATATCAAGGCTGCAAAGCAGGTACATGCAGTACTAAGAATAGAGTCTAGGTCTTACTCTGAATCCACTGTAATTCCCAAAACATCAAATACAGGTGTTTGCCTCCAAAATATTCACCTGTCTTTCTTACCATGTGATACCTGCAGGTGCTGTAGCAATCAGTTTCAGCAGAAAACAGGCTCAGAGGAGTAAGCAAAGGCTGTTTAATGAAGAGCTTATTCATAGAGGCGTGAGCAGGGTTGAGAGAACCAATAGGCAGAGGTACAGTCTTCATCCCAGCTGGGAGCTTCTACCTACTGCCTCGAAGCCTGGAAGGACCAGAGGAGGAAGCAAAGTAATGAAACCCAAGACAGCTGGAGCCATGGGAGAGGGGCTGCCTAGTAGGAGCTGTGTGTTGGTAGAGATGTAGCTACTGTTAAACCATTGGCCCGATGGGAACAGGAGATGTGAGCATAACTCCTCAGACTTCTCTTTTTTCCAGGCTCCAATGTTCTTCTAGGTTCTCTGACTCAGAAGTCAAAGGGGTTGATGCTGCAGAATGTAAGTCGGTCTCCTGGGGCACAATGGAAAGGAGAGACTGTATCTGCAAGAGAGAACATTCAGCTCTTGTACTTCTCATTGCAATTTTCAGTGGTCAATCTAAGAGAATGAGTCAAGTTCCATTTTGCCCAATTTCTGAGTCTATTTTTTAACTGTGAGCTCTTTGTCTCTCTAGATTCTATTTTTAGCTTTAAAGTTCTGAGTCTGCACTTTCAGGAGTCATTTGAAAATTAACTCACTGGTACCCTTAAAGCTCCATGGTAAATCATAAGATTCTTTCCAGGTTGAATATCTAAAATTCCATTTCATTTTGTGCTTCCTCATGTATAGATATACAGCTGGAATTCTATTTGGGATATTCAGTTATTTTCTTAATGCTCTGGTTTTGTTTCTTTGTTTTGTTTTGTTTGTTCCTTTGGGCAACCTTATTTTTGCAGCTGGGTATAAATCTAGCATTCTATTCAACTTCAATTTCAAGGGGAATCTGAGAATAGCCTGGTAGGATGATCTTTGAACATTAATATCCTAGAAAAATAGAATAAGTGCCATACACTTTGTTACATTTGGATTGCACCGAAAAAATATAGAATGAATAAATGAGAATTAAAAATTGAATCACACATGGATTAATGTAGTAATTTGATTTAGACACCATCTTTCAGGAATAGTTTAAGAAATTGAAAAAATAAAAATGCTCAAAGTTTTGTAATAAACATAGTCTAGATACAGGTTGTACAACAACAATGCCAAGTTATCCATATAATTCAGACAAAAGATATTTTGCCTGTTCTATGGTAGCAATTTGTCAACTTGGTGAAATAGCAATTTAAAGAAATGTAAAACCCGATATTTGAGGGGTTTTTGTTAGTTCAGGACAAAGTGTTCATCTAGAAGCACAACTAAATAGCTAAAGTGAAGTAAACCGTATTCTATGGTCCCTACACTTGAGGTAGAACAGGTCATGTGATATGATAATTGTCTTCAAACGTCTGAAGGGATGTCAGCTAGAGAGAGCTAGGCTTATTCTCTTCGATCCTGGAAGTCAGGGCTAAGGACAACAAATAAAATTTATAGCCCATCGGATTTTAGGTCTGTGTAAGTAAGAACCATCTAAGGGAATTGTTAAAAACAAAACTAATTGCCTCTGGAAATGGTGAGTCCCCTGTCCTAGGAGGTAATAAAACAAAATACAGATGTATCTCTTTCCATCATTTACACAATTTTGCTTTTGGAGGGGGACTAAGCTACCTGAAAGGAAGAATGTATTTAGCTCTGCTCATTTTCTTCTTTGCTGTGTTCCAATTATATGATTAAATTCTGGTGTATTAACAAGCAAATGTTGTTTCAGAAAAAAAAACAAAACTAACCCTGAACACAGAGGAAACCAATTCAACTGTACTCAGAGTGGGAAGGAAGGAAACAGACATGATGATCTCATTGTTGTATTTCTAGGAAAGATGAGTCATACAGTCTGCTCAAATTCAGAGGAGCTGGAGGAAAGCTGGACGTCAGTGATGCTTTCTTCCTCTTTAATAAGGACCAGAGTTTCAAGTTTCTTTTAAAATAAAAGGGAGGCAAGCACTTAGAAATTGGCCCAAATCAAGAAAACTTCGCTAGAATGTTCTGTAAGATATGGGTATAAATAAATCTGTTTCAACTTGAAATTAATTGAGTTGTGTGGGGGGGTGAGAAGAAGGGATCGTATAAAACATCCAAACCCACTAGCTCTTCTGTTTCTAACTCCCACCAGCCATCTTTCCCAAGTTCAATTTTAATTTCCCTTTGATTTACTTGTAAGGATGAAGAGCCAGTCCAGAGAGGTGGAGGACAGAGAGGAGAAAAGCTAGCCAGAGCCACTTACGGCAGCATCAGCCCTGACAAGGACGCTGAGGGAGCGCATGCTTCTTTCTAGGAGAAACTTTTTGCCAATTGGACAGTGAAGTATGGCAGCCAAGACTCTGGAAGCTTTTTTTTTTTTCTTAATTGTCCCAAAATACAATATATACTGTAGACGTATGATCCTATAAACTAGTATTTATTAACAGTCTACTGCGGACCAGGCACTGTGAAGCAAATTTATATATGTCAAATTGCCATGCTCCTCTGGTGGCGTCCAATTTATAAGACTGGGGGGAATTATTTTGTTGCCGATACACTTAACCTCTCTAAAAGGGAGGGGACATTTTTTCTGTCAGTGGGAGGGGAAGGGAAAAGTAGGTATACTGACCTTTTGTGGAATATGGGAAGACGTGAAAGTTACATTCTTTTAGATAGTCCATGTCATCTAATTTTTTATAATAATAAAACAACTTGCAAGTTTATTTTAGATCCTGCATGCTTTAAAAACATGCTTATAATAAAAGGTTAAGCCTTAAGGTTAGGGACTAATCTTCAAAGATGGCATCTGTAAACCACACTGAAGTGTTAGTGAATATTAAGTAGATTAATAAAATCTTAGTTTTTAAAAAGGTTATGCCCTAGGTCAATCCTCTCATTTACTGAGCTAGGAAACTCAAACCTAGCAAGGAAAATAACTTGTTTGAGGTTCCGCAGTTAGATAATTAGGTAGAAAGTGGAATGTACTGATACTGTATGGTGTGCAAGGTACCTTAATTATGTTATCTCATTCCATGTTTTTTAAATTAATTTTATTTTTATCAAAGTTATACTTGCATATAATTGAAATTGTTCAGCAGTTCTACAAAGCGTATTAGGACAAAATATCTTCATTCCTAGCTCCCAGATACCCAATCCTAACTCTCTTAATTGATTCTTTTCATATCTGCTTCTGTGACTCTAAAATATGATGTTGATATTTCTACCTTTTAATATTTCTTAGTTCTTGTATTTTAGTTTGAATTCACATTGTAGTAGCTTCCTAAGGTGCAACAAGTAAGATTTTTTTAAAATTAGATTTCTAAAAATGGCTTTACTCTTATACTTAATTGAAAGCATGTTTGGATATCAAACTCTAGGTTGGAAATTACTTTTTAAAATATCAAAGATATTGTTCACCTTATTTTTTTTAATAGGTCTTTATTGGAGTATAATTGTTTCACAATACTGTATTAGTTTCTGTTGCACAAAAAAGCGAATCAGCCATAGGCATACATATGTCCCCATATGCTCTCCCTCTTGAGCCTCCCTCCCATCCTCCCTGTCCCACCCCTCTAGGTCATTGCAAAGCGCCGAGCTGATCTCCCTGTGCTATGCTGCTGCTTCCCACCAGCCAACTATTTTACATTCGGCAGTGTGTATATGTTGATGCTACTCTCATTTTGTCCCAGCTTCGCCCTCCCACCCCATGTCCTCAAGTCCATTTTCTATGTCTACCTCTTTATGCCTGCCTTGCAACTAGGTTCATCAGTACCATTTTTTTTTTTTTAGATTCCATATATATGCATTAGCATATGGTATTTGTTTTTCTCTTTCTGACTTACTTCATTCTGTATGACAGACTCTAGGTCTATCCACCTCACTACAAATAACTCAATTTCGTTACTTTTTATGGCTGAGTAATATTCCATTGTATATATGTGCCACATCTTCTTTATCCATTCATCTGTCAATGGACACTTAGGTTGCTTCTATGTCCTGGCTATTGTAAATAGTGCTGTAATGAACATTGTGGTACATGACTCTTTTTGAATTATGGTTTTCTCAGGGTATATGCCCAGTAGTGGGATTGCTGGGTCATATGGTAGTTCTGTTTTTAGTTTTTTAAGGAACCTCCATACTGTTTTCCATAGTGGTTATATCAATTTACATTTCTACCAACAGTGTAGGAGGGTTCCCTTTTCACCACACCCCTTCCAGCATTTATTGTTTCTAGATTTTTTTGATAATGGCCATTCTGACTGGCGTGAAGTGATACCTCATTATAGTTTTGGTTTGCATTTCCCTAATAATTCCTGATGTTGAGCATCTTTTCATGTGCCTCTTGGCCATTTGTATGTCTTCCTTGGTAAAATGTCTATTTAGGTCTTCCACCCATTTTTTAACTGGATTATTTGTTTTTTTGATTTTGAGTTCCATGAGCTGTTTGGATAATTTGGAGATTAATCCTTTGTTTGTTGTTTCATTTGCAAATATTTTCTCCCATTCTGAGGGTTGTCTTTTTGTCTTGTTTATGGTTTCCTTTGCTGTGCAAAAGGCTTTAAGTTTAATTAAGTCCCATTTGGTTATTTTTGTTTTTACTTCCATTAATCTAGGAGGTGGGTCCAAAAAGATCTTGCTGTGGTTTATGTCAAAGAGTGTTTTTCCTATGTTTTCCTCTAGGAGTTTATTATAGTGTCTGCTCTTACATTTAAGTCTATAATCCATTTGGAGTTTACTTTTGTGTATGGTGTTAGGGAGTGTTCTAATTTTATTCTTTTACATGTAGCTGTCCAGTTTTCCCAGCACCGCTTATTGAAGAGGCTGTCTTTTCTCCATTGTATGTTCTTGCCTCCTTTGTCGTATATTAGGTGCCCATATATGTGTGGGTTTATCTCTGGGCATTCTATCCTGCGCCACTGATCTATATTTGTTTTTTGTGCCAGTACCATACTGTCCTGATTACTCTAGCTTTGTGGTATAGTTTGAAGTCAGGGAGCCTGATTCCTCCAACTCCGTTTTTCTTTCTCAAGATTGCTTTCGCTCTTCAGGGTCTTTTGTGTTTCCATATGAATTGTAAATTTTTTTGTTCTAATTCTGTGAACAATGCCATTGGTAGTTTGGTAGGGATTGCATTGAATCTGTAGATTGCTTTGGGTAGTATAGTCATTTTCACAATGTTGATTCTTCCAATCCAAGAACATGGTATATTTCTCCATCTGTTTACGTCATCTTTGATTTCTTTCATCAGTGTTTTATAGTTTTCTAAGTACAAGTCTTTCACTTCCTTAGGCAGGTTTATTCCTAGGTATTTTATTCTTTTTGTTGCAATGGTAAATGGGAGTGTTTCCTTAATTTCTCTTTGATTTTTTGTTATTGGTGTATAGGAATGCCAGAGATTTCTGTGCACTAATTTTGTATCCTGCAACCTTACCAAATTCACTGATTAGTTCTAGTAGTTTTCTGGTGGCATCTTTAGGATTTTCTATGTATAGTATCATGTCATCGGCAAACAGTGACACTGTTTACCTTATTTTAATTTCAATATTATTGAAGAAAAAATTGTGAAATTCTGATACTTGTTCCATTTTTTGAAACCTATTTTATTTTCTGAATGGAAACTTATTCTAATCTTTTTTATCAGTTCTGAGATCTCAGAAGAGTTACCTTGGGGAAGGCCTTTGGGTCTATTTTCATCTATCATGCTGGGTGTGTGGTGGGTCCTATCAATAAGAAAATTCTTATCCGTTCTGAGAATATTTCTTAGTTTGCTCTTTGGGCAATTTCCTCACCTCTGTTTGTCTGGCCTGTCTTTCTGCAGGTCCTGTTATTCAGTTGTTGGCACATTTGCACTTAGCCTTTACTTTTCTTACCTTCATATTCTATTTTCTACCCTTTTGACTTTTTGCTCTAATTACTTGTAAATTTCTTCTTATAATTATCTAATCCTCCTTTTGAGATTTTTAAATTTCTGCTATCATGCTTTTAATTTTCAAAATTTTAACTATCCAAAAATTACTTTTCAGAGAAACCTATCGTCCTTTCATGACTACAGCATGTTTTCTTATTCCTATGGTGATAGTAATCTCATCTCGTTTCATGTTTTCTCTGCACTGAAAGGAGCCACAGATTTTATCTTGTCTTAATTACTAATTTTTTTTTTTCCATTTGGTTTCCTCTGCACTTAAATGAAAAGTCTAGTGATACTTGGTTGTCTATTAGTATTTACGATTAGGGCACTGAAAAACAGAATGGAAGCTGTGTGATGCTTTGTCTGACTATGGTCTTATGCTGCGTTTCTCAACTAGAAATTACCTGAAGGACAGATTCAAGGGTTGGGCTTTGTTTCTTGCCTGTTAGAACTTTCTCAGGGCTAGAGCAGCCTCCTGTCTTGTGTTTGTCAAAAGCATTTAAAGGCATATACAAGCTGCAATCTCTTGGGCAAAAAGTAACTATTAGGGCAAACAGAAGACAGACAAAAATCCTAGAAACAGAAGGATGGGAAGGAAATATATTGGAGGAAAAAAACTTTGAAAAACTTCCACATATGCTGGAGAATCTAGAAGGCCATGTGCATGCTCAGGATTAGACACACACGCCAAGACCTGAGAAGACCCCAGGCTGTCACATCTCGCTGATGTTTAGGCTCGATGTAAGCAGGAGGTGAAAGCTAAGGCAGAGTTGTAAACGGACTGGCTAAGCATAAAAGAAGCTCCCCAACTCAAAGTCAATCCTCAAAGACCAGGAGAATGATGTTTCTCCTTCTTTTCTTTTTCTTGGCTGAAAGGTCATCCAGGCATTTACGAAAATTCCTGTCAAATCACTACCTGACCATTAAGCTAACAGAACAGAAACTTTAATGACAACACACAACAGAACACGGTCATTATAAAAATAGTCTAGACAAGTCACTAAGCAAACAAACAACAACCTGCAACAATGAACAAAAACAAACTCTGGGGAGAGGGGGGAGAATCAGATTTCCATAGTTATTACATTATAATTTTCAACATGTCTGATTTTCAACAAAAAGATATGAGGCCTGTGGAGAAATAAGAAACTATTGGCTTATTCTTGGGGGGAGAGGAGGGTGGAATTAACAGAAACTGCCTCTGAGGAAGTCCACATATGGGGTATACTAGACAAAGTTAAATCAACTCTCTTAAATATGCTCAAAGAGCTAAAGAAAATCAATAAAAAAGAACTAAAGAGAAACAGAATAATAATTTCTCACCAAATACATAGTAACAGTAAAGACATAGAAATTATAAAAAAGGAATCAAACATAAATTCTGGATCTGAAAAGTACAATCAGTGGGAACATTATGTAGAGAGAGAAGGGTGGCATGGACGGTACCTTTATAGAAAATGTGAGCTGTGGGTTTTGGAGAGAGAAGCAACAGTCAGATCATAATGGAGAAAGTGGAGTTAGAAAAGACTCATGTTATTTTTCTTAATGAAATACAAAGTGCTTTAGTAAAATACATACACTTTTAAGGTGTTACTAGGACTTCTGTTTTCTCTTTGGAGTGCAGAGAACTGGAAAGAGCTTTGTTTCTAACCTGACAAGAATAAAAGCGTGACAAATTATAAATTCAAGGCTTGACTTGAAACTTCTTGGTAACAAGAAAACCAATCAGTCTGAAATCTCAGAATACAAAGTCTGGCCTTCATCAAAAGACAAAATATAGGGCTTCCCTGGTGGCGCAGTGGTTGAGAGTCCACCTGCTGATGCAGGGGGACACAGGTTCGTGCCCCGGTCCGGGAAGGTCCCATATGCCGCGGAGCGGCTGGGCCCGTGAGCCGTGGCCGCTGAGCCTGCGCGTCCGGAGCCTGTGCTCTGCAACGGGAGAGGCCACAACGGTGAGAGGCCCGCGTACAGCGAAAAAAAAAAAAAAAAAAAAAAAAGACAAAATAAGAGTATTTGCCTACCTAGGGAAGATGCAAATGGGCACCAGTAAGAATTCAGCTAGAGTTATTCACGAATTAGTGGATACTGTCTATACCCTGGTGACAGAGTGTGGGGTGTCTGGAATCCACAGATGTAGGGGGTTTCACCCACTTGCAGGCTCTTCCCCGTGGACCTCATGAGACACTCCCAGAAGAGATTGGCGGGGGTCCTGAAAAAGTTTCCCTCATGGAATAGACCTGGGAGAGTGAAACAGCTACCACTGTGGGAGCAGCATAAGGCCTCACCCAGATACTTTTTCACATCTGTTCCACAGGAAAATAAAAGAGCTTCCTGTGGGAGGAAGGTCAGCAAACACCGTTGTTCTGAAGGCACCGGTGAAAACATATTATAGCTGGTATAGAGTGACGGATAAAACACCAGCCCTGGGGAAAGACAGAAATGCATGCTAACCCCAGGTTTGCTAATAAGGGAGGGTCTGGAAAACCACCCACCGCCACTCCTTTCCACTTGATTATTTTCTTCTCCTGCACTACAGACAGACTTTCTTCATGTGTCGGGAAATACGTCTACAGATATTCTCTTTTCCATGATTCTGGGGTCAAGGCCCCTCCTCCTCTCTTCAGGCCTCGCAAATTGAAAAATACTGGATATAAACTCCATGTGCCCTAAGTTGGTGGCAAGCCCACTTCTGGGTCAATGTCTTCGGTCATAGAGGACCATGGTTCATTACCCAGAATCACATGATTTTTGTAAAGAAGAGTAGTTCCTCAAAGAAGGGAGGACTTTGAGTTCCAGAGAGACAAAAATAGTAAATGTCCAGTTCAGGCTCTCTGGGAGTAAGTAGACACTGGGATGAATTGAGTGGAGGTTCTTGGCTCTAGTCAAACAGACCAGAGTTTAGGACCAGATTCTAATCCTGGTGTGGACTGGTACCAAGCCAACCTCCAGTATGATACGTGGAGGGGAAGGGTTGGAGGTCACCATGTTACTAAGACGTAGAAACACGACATACTCACAGACTCTACCCAGTGGAGGAATAGGACTTCTGCTCTATGAGATGCACCTGACAATGAATAGGGGCATAGAAGAGGCTGCTTCAGACTGAAGGGGGTGACCTCTCTCTCCTCCAAATTCATACTCCTTCTCACCTGAAAGTCTCTTAGAGCCTTTGTTCCTTTCTGCAATGAATTGACCCATACGTTCACACTTTAGCTCCCTTAGGAAGCTGTGCTTTCTTTGGGGGCCTCTTTTCATTTATATACCACCTCCTAGCTTCTAATTCAGCTTTAAACACAGATTTGTACTTGCAGATAGAATGAGTGAAAAAATGAGACATCTTCTCTCAGATTCTCATCAGTTTTTGGTGAAATCGCATGTTTTCTCTTCATTGAATTATTGTTGTAGTACTTGCTGCTCAGTGGTACCTACCACATAGGAGGACCTGAGTACTTGTGAGCTGAGGGAATACGTAAAAGAAAAAAAAATATTGCATTCACTAAGTCATCCAGAATTAACAGTGGGACTGATACAGTTCCCAAGAGTTACCTCACAGCTTTTGGCTTTGCCTAACTTCTCCCTCAACTATAAATCAAACAGATAAGGCAGAACAGTGTGATGGACCAGACATCAGTCAAGCCCGGCTTCTAGTCACGTGACAAATCCATTTGCTTCCAGCCAGAGACCTCCTCCGGTCTCTACTTGAGAATTTATGGCATTAATATTTGAATCTTCAGGGCAAGAACCATAAAGAAAAATATAAGGTATAAAAAAATGTGTTTCCTGGTTCCAAACTTCATACATATGCTTTTAATTGCAAGAAAGCCATTCAGTAAAGAATTGCCAAGTGCCTTGCTACCATTGTCGATGTTGTAGAAAGGCTGAATTACATTGTCAACAAGAAACAGAACCAGTGGCCTGAATATCCAGTCTCCCATCTTCTCAGGCACCTCCCATATATACATAATGCCTTGTGACTTAAAAGAAATTTCAAAAATTCATAAATACATATAATAATGTCATAGTGTGGGAAACTAGCTATTTCCTCTTATCTAAGCAGAAAGGCATTTAAAGTTTTTGAGAATTCCAACTTTTTGGAAGCCTAAGGCAAAGTTAGTGTTTCAGTAAAATCAGAACAAATGTACAAAAGATCTATATACCTGAGTTGAGAAGGAGCCACACTCAATTTAAAGGAAGGAGTAAAATCTCAGTAAGAAGTTCAAGCAGGAGGCAGGTTCAGCACTCGTGGATGTTTAATTAAGCAAGTCTTCATGCAATAGATCAAAGACCTATATACTACTTTTTTAAAAGTTTATTGAAGTGTAGTTGATTTACAACGTTCTGTTAATTTCTGCTGTACAACAAAGTGATTCACTTATACATATATCTACATTCTTTATGTCTTTAACATCTTTATTGGAATATAATTGCTTCACAATACTGTGTTAGTTTCTGTTGTACAACAAAGTGAATCAGCCATATGCATACATATATCCCCATATCTCCTCCCTCTTGTGTCTCCCTCCCACCCTCCCTAACCCACCCCTCTAGATGGTCACAAAGCACCGAGCTGATCTCCCTGTGCTATGCGGCTGCTTCCCACTAGCTATTTTACATTTGGTAGTGTATATATATCCATGCCACTCTCTCACTTCGTCCCAGCTTACCCTTCCCCCTCCCCATATCCTCAAGCCCATTCTCTATGTAAAGACCTATATACTATTTAAATGACAGGTTACACTATGTGCCTGCTGATCTTTTGTTCCTAAGTAATGAAGTCTCAGGTATGCAGTGCTCACAGAGAAATGTGCTTGAATGCTGCGTGGATCATGGGATAATGGACAAGTACTGATTCACCCCACCTGCTGCCATTCAAAAGCAAAGCTGGACCAGAGCATCCTGGCTATCCACAGTGGACAGAGGGAAAGTAACTAATCTTTTCCTGGTTAGGTGCTAGGCATTATAAGAACGGCCTTATCTGTGTTATTGCAGTGGATTTTCATGAGTGAAGGAGCGGGAGAAGGGAACTGACGAGTTTTGAGCACCTACTGTGTGCTAAATCTTGAATCATGTACCTCATTTCATTATGTTCATTAATACAGCAATCCTTGATGATGGTTTTTTTATCAGCTACACTTACACTTGAGGAAACTGAGTCTCAGGAAAATGAAGTCTCATCTTTGGCTCCTACAGATGACAAACCTAAATTTTAATTCAAAGTCTGTCTCTAAAGCCAGTACTCCTTCCATTCATCTTTCATCCATTTACTGGCAAAAGCTGACAATGTCCTGTGCTGAGGATTCAGAGATAAATGTGGCAGAGCAGCTGCCCGGGGGCATTCACACTGTTCCAGGAAATCCAATACTTGAATAGGATGCTACATGCTCCAGCTAAATAATTGTTTCTCATCAACTCAGAGTGACCCTTTAAGAGTCTTCAAAATTCTCACCATTGAGGCAAAATAGACAGAAGTCAAGTCAAGTAAAATCAAATTTTGAAAATTGAGGATTTACAGTTAGAGAGAGACTACGCGCCATCTGAAAGAGTATTTCTCAATCATGTACTCAAGGTGATTGCTTATCTGTTTTCCCACTAGATTTGTGGTCTTAAGATGGTCCTTATTTACTCATGTTTCCATAGTACCTTCCAAGGGAGTGTGCACATCCCAGGGATAAATGCACACTTGTTTATGGAATCAATGAATAAAAGAGTAAATGAATGACAACCTTATAACTTGCCTATGTGGGCAAGAGGGCCATAATCAATTCAGAGAAGATGATGTTTACAATGTGTTCAGGAAGGCTGGTCTCCTGGCAGCTGAGGGTCTGCAAAGGATGGGTGGTGGCTGAAAGATGGAAGATTGGTTGGTAGAATTGCAGTGTGATTAAAGGATTAAGAAATAAGCAGGGCTTCCCTGGTGGCGCAGTGGTTGAGAGTCCTCCTGCCGATGCAGGGGACACGGGTTCGTGCCCCGGTCCGGGAAGATCCCATATGCCGCGGAGCGGCTGGGCCCGTGAGCCATGGCCGCTGAGCCTGTGCGTCCGGAGCCTGTGCTCCACAACGGGAGAGGCCACAACAGTGAGAGGCCCGTGTACAGCAAAAAAAAAAAAAAAAAAGAAAGAAGCAGAAATGCTTGAAGGCTATATGTTTTAAAATGGCAAATGAGTAGACATTTCAAAGCAAAATTGAGATACATCTTTATATGGTATCTCCACCAGGAGGTGCCTTGGAGAAGAGGAAAGCTGAGCTAAGAAAGCTTTCCTATCATGTACTTGCAGTTGGCTCTTTAATATTTTATCTCACTGGATAATCATCACAAAACATGAGTGTGTATCTCTATTTTTTTTTTTTTTTTTGCGGTACGCGGGCCTCCCACCGCCGTGGCCTCTCCCGTAGCGGAGTACAGGCTCCGGACGCACAGGCTCAGCGGCCATGGCTCACGGGCCCAGCCGCTCCGTGGCATGCGGGATCATCCCGGACCGGGGCACGAACTCGAGTCCCCCGCATCGGCAGGCGGACCCCCAACCACTGCGCCACCAGGGAAGCCCCAATATCTCTATTTTTTAGTAAAGGAAACAGGCTGAGGAAGTATAAATACTCTAGTCTCTCTACAATAACTTGGGGAGCCGAGATTTGCAGTAATGTCTGATGATTCCAAAATTGATGTTTTTCTCACTAGTTCATATCACATTTCTAATCAAGATGAAGGAAGAAGAGGGAAAAGCTGAATTCTGGAACTGGAAAAAAATAGAGTAGATATCCTTGGAAATGTGCTTGCTGACTCACAGTGACATAGAGGTACAGCTAACAATCAAATTAAATGCAGTTCTTGATGAGCTAAACATACTCTGAAGTAATAAACATGATACATTTATTTTCCATTTCCTCTCTGTGGCTAGAGATTCAAAGGATAAAGTCATTAAAAATCTTTCAGATGTTTGCTTTTTCTGGTGAAATGAGAGTGTGCTAGGCCTGGAAAGAGAATGTTTTAATGAACAAGACTTATTTATACTTGATGAATATAATGATATAAGAATCAATGCAGTGCCTCTTCTGTATGCAAGGATCTTCTAGTCGTTCAAAGGTGTGTATTTGTTCTGCAGATGAACTAAAGCTCTGTCTGCCATGAAGAGACTAAGCTGAGACATTAACTTTACATATTAAGACAAAGCTCCATGTCCCCTAAGAGGGCTCATCATATTTCCGGCTGATGGTAGCTGGATTTTGCATGCAGGAGGAAAAAGCAAGTTTCAGGTCAGCAAGGAACATACTCAACCAACTGGAGGACGCCAGTCTCAGGGGGTTTGGACTGATTCCGTGGCCTTTTCTTGTGTGGATGGAGGACCAGGGGAACAGTCATTTCTTCTCCTAAGTTGGTCTGTTGGCTACAAGGTATCAGGAAGAAGTGCCTTTCTTTCCTGAGGCCCCACCTGTCCCCTTAGCATCCTTGGCTCTGATCTGCATGGGCAAGGTCCAGCCTTCACATCCAAGGCTGCAGTCACCTTGTATCAATTCAGGGTCATGGCTACAGAGCTTCTGCCCTCATTCTTTTTCATGTGTGACTCCTGTACCCAGACAGGACAAATGCCCATCATCTGGAGTTTTACAGCTCACAGCTGCCTGGTTTGCATGTGTACCACATAAGACCTTAGATAATGCAATGA
Organism: Delphinus delphis; assembly: GCF_949987515.2. NCBI lineage: Eukaryota > Metazoa > Chordata > Mammalia > Artiodactyla > Delphinidae > Delphinus > Delphinus delphis. The sequence continues at coordinate 80,741,220 of NC_082694.2, forward strand.
CATCTGGCCTAAAGGTGGCCAGGGACCCATAGGATGGAATCATTGTTTGGGGGCATTCCAACTACTGCTAATGTAGCCCAGATGACACCAGGCATGAAGTGATAAACAATAATATACCCAAACTACTCTTGAGCTGCCGCTTCTCAGTTGATGTTTATTGATGTTTCAGAGGAAGTATCCTGGGGTCCATATGTTCAGATTCTAATCATAAAGTGATTTTGCTTCCCTCCAAAGAGAGGTTTAAAATGTCCCTCTTAACTGCTCCAAGTCACAGAATGACTGCTCCTGCAGAGAAAATGCAGACTTCTGTTTAGATGGAGAGTGAGCTCCTGCTTTAATACAGACTCAGGAAGCAATATGCAGGGCAAAGCTTAGACATCCACTCGTACACTGGGGACTTCAAGACCATGCTGTGAGCGAATACTGAAGCAAAACTAAGACCCACTTATGTCCCTGAAGTCGGAAGCTTACTCTCCAGTACAGACCAGACCACTTGCAGCAAGAGCAGGGAAACCATCCCGACAGAAGAGAAACAGAACAACAAACAGATAACTAGCACCCCAACCTCAAAGGTTTGGAGTTCTTACCGGTATATGAGTCAAGAGGTGCTGGAGAATGAGCTACTACCCTACTCTGTGTAACATCTATAAGAATGTGTTGTTCATGGTATCTAACCACCTTCACACAGTC